>NW_010228802.1:151167-159265 GCF_000690775.1 Eurypyga helias
AGCCAGGCTCTGTTAGCATTACGAAGAGGTGTTGAGACAAGGATGGGTGTCCTGGGGATACTGCAGTGGGAAGCAAAGATGAGACAGAGGTACATCATGAAGTGCAATCAGGATGCTACCACAGGCTCTGCATACATCCCTACACATTCCTGCAGTTTTGTTTGTAACTTGATAAAAAATTACCTAATAAATAAGCTAAACATTAGGCTCTTTTTCTCTAGTTGCTTGTAAAGATGCATATTCTTAATCAGACTTGTGGCTTCAGTGAGTCTGTAAGTCAACATCTCCTCTGGACACTGTATTTCCTGTTATAACAAAATAAGATTGTTATACAAAGAAGTAAAACCAAAAATGCAATACATATTGAGTGGTGCTCTGAAGCAATGATCAGTGCCAAATCCTGCATCCCAAGGGTCATGTCATAGACTGGTATCAGCTGAGACAGTCTCATCATTTATTGAAATGTCTTTTGTTATTCTTACTTGTTGTTCTCACCTTGTCAGTTTGTTGTTTTGATTATAGTTTCTGCTCACGGGTGCAAATGAGTGTGGGTAGGGGATATCCATAGTGAGGCTCTTAACTGGCAGATAAACTCACATAGTTCCAAAGCATCCATAAACATGCACACACACAAACGCATAATCTATCATATTAACATGAAGATCTGCAGAGCAGAAACTAACATGCAGTAATGCTTAAAATCATGAATTACTGCAGAGAATACCCAGTAATATCTGTGAATCTAAACCATATTTTGCTTTTTTATGAGACAATTGATAAAACATGTTATGCCTATGGTCTATGGGGAAGTACTGTAAATGGAACGGCTGCTAATGTTAAGAGTTACAATATGAAAAAGATTTTATTTCAACCACAATTTTCTCATTCTTGTTTTCTTTACACTGTCAGATATGCCCCTGGCCTAGTCTTTCCCACCACCACACTGTCTTCTGTTCAGGCTCTGTGAGCAAGCTAAGAGGTCTCTTGGTTCAAACACTGTATTTCAAAACTGCCTGGCTCAGCAGTGACCTAGATGGGAAGAAGAGTGCACACGAGCTTGAACTAAGCTACACGTCAGTCTCTTCTCCCAAGTTATTGGTCTCTTCTCCCAAGTAACAAGCGATAGGAAAAGAGGAGACACCCTCAGGTCGCACCAGAAGAGGTTTAGATTGGATATTAGGAAAAATTTCTTCTCCAAAAGGGTTGTATAAACAGGCTGCCCAGGGAAGTGGTTGAGTCACCATCCCTGGAGGTAATGAAGAGATGTCTATATGTGGTGCTTGGGGACATGGTCAGTGGTTGACACGGCAGTGTTAGGTTAACAGTTGGACTTGATGAACTTAAAGGTCTTTTCCAACCTAAATGATTCTATGACTATTACCCTCTGCAACAGTGAAAAGCTTCCACACCTGGTGGGAGAGACTGTTGCATACTCTCCCAACCTTCAGTTCCACAAGGAATAACTTTTTATTTATATCTCACCAGGATGTGAGAAATGCACTAACAGTTGCTATAAAACAACTCGTCCTCACTCATCAATGAAGTACTGTCATCAAACAATTACTGAGAATGCATGGAACATCCGGGTGTCCTTTCTTTGTGATAGATAACACACACCACCGTCCATTATTAGGGTCATTATCAGTAATAATTAAAAGCTGATCTGACTTCAAAAGACATGCATTCACATGTACCAAGTCTAACCTGAGGTCTGTTTGAAGTCTTGATGGAATACCAGGGAGAAACATAGGTGAGCTTATACCATATTCAATCCATACTTGATCCCTATTTTATTAGAACCTAGACACCTACTAATTATATACTAAATCATCTTTGCATGACAATAGTAACATTTGTTTCTATGACAGATGTCAGTATTTGTAATAACAGCATTTTAAAATCCGTATATCATAACAACCCCAAACTGCATACCAGTTAACACAGCAGTCAAGTGAGGTATGATAGCAATGATTTGTTACAGAGCTCACAGAATGGTTGAGGTTTCAGAAGGACCTCTGTAGGTCATCTGGTCCAATTCCCCCTGCTTAAGCACCTAGAGGAGGTTGCCCAGGGCCATGTTCAGACATCCTTTGAATATCTCCAAGGATGGAAACTACCACATCTCTGGACAACCATTTCCAGTGCTCAATCACCGTCACAGTTAAAGTGTTGCCTGATGTTCAGACAGTACCTCTTGTGTTTCAGTTTGTGCCTATTGTCTCTCATGCTGTCACTGAGCATCACTGAAAAGAGCCTATGTCTCTCTTCTTTGCAACCCCCCTTCAGATATTTATACACATTGATGAGATCCCACCCGAGCCTTGTCTTCTCCAGGCTGGAGAGTCTCAGCTCTCTCAGCCTTTCCTCATAAAAGAGGTGCTCCAATCCCTTTGTCATCTTCCTGCCCACTTCTTGGACTCTTTCTCCAGTATGGCCTTAACTGTCTTGTGCTGAGGAGCCCAAACTGGACACAGGTGTGGCCACACCATTGCTGAGTAGAGGGGAGGGGAAGGATCCTCTCCCTTGACTTACTGGCACCATTTGTCCTAATGCAGCCCTGGTTACCCTTTGTGGCAAGAGCTGGTCACGTTCAACTTGGTGCCCACCAGCACCCCCAGGTGCTCTTCTGCCATGCTGTTTCCAGCTGGTGGCCTCCAGCATAATATTGGAGCATGGGGTGGTTCCACCCCAGGTGCAGGACTTTGCACTTCCCCCCGCTGAACTTCATGGGGTTCCTGCCAGCCCATTTCTCCAGCCTGTCAAGGTCCCTCTGGATGGCAGCACGACCCTCTGGTGTATCAGCCACAAATCCAGTTTTGTGTCATCTGCAATAGCTCTGTTTCATGAGATTATCTTCATAAGATAATTTCAATGGCATTATAGAGTACTGCCTTAAAAGATACAGACCTTGTTTTTGAAAGCGTACCCCGGACAAGCACTTGTTCACCACCTACAATACACAGCAACTGTAAACACACAGCAGTCGCTTAGCAGATGTACCTATTAATGTTTGCAATGAAATGATCACAGCTGGTGATCTGTGACAAAAGTACTGAGTTAACAGTGTAACACTGGTCCAAAATGGTGGGGAATTTCTCCTGTAGAAGTGCTGTCTTCCTCCTGGACAAACACAGTAGTAAAGAAAAAAGGGAACAAAGTTCTGCCTGTATTCCACATTCAAAAACATTGCAGTAAACCTCTGTTCAGGCACTCAGGGTGGGATACCAGTACCACTTCAGTGGTATTTGAAACACAACAAGTCTCTCTCTCTTACTGTCTGTCATTCAGGCATTACTTATTAAGAGGTATTTCCAAGGGAATGCTGCTGGCCACGACTACCTTGATGGTCACTACTACCATTGTATTATTTTGACAGTAACAGTGAAATGCTACCCATTGAAATGCTCCTTACAGAAACATCCGGGACAGATTTACCTTGCCATGTTTGAAAAGGCTGACATTTTCACAGACCAGCACTGCTCATTTGCAAAACTGAGACTGATTTCAAAAGGTCTGTACACATCTCGGAGCTCCCGCAGGACAGCACAGATGACAGTAAGCAGCCTAACTTTGATTAATAGGCTGACACTGCTTTATGGTAGGACAACTTCCAGCTGCTGGAAAGCACTGAAGGGAAACTAAAACATCACCAGAGAGAGAGACAGTTTTTCGGCTGCTCCATTTCTGCTGAAGGACTAGGGTAGGACCCCGTAGGACTTTATAAGGTGTCCCTGCCCATGGCAGGGGTGTTGGAACTGGATGATCTTTAAGGTCCTGGCCAACCCAAACCACTCTATGATTCTATAATCCACTAATATGCAAGAAAAGCAGATCTTTGTATCCAGCTTTTGTTATTTTCCAAAATACACTTATCTATTAATTATTTCATAGTGTACCAACCTATCAAAACTCTTTTCACCCCACTTATACCACAGATAACAGATGCAGGGACTAGATTATACCAAACACTTTTGAAAGCCACACCTTCTATTTTTGATGATCTGTGAAGGTATGATGGACATTGTTTTTCTTACAATTTATATCTATCACAGTGACATAGTTCCACATAAATACAATATCTTATTATCCTGATTGATCCCATTGTGAAGAGCAGATACCCAATTCCTTCATCAGACTGGAGAAGGAAGCGGTGAGGTTCATGCCAAATCCAGGCTACCAGCAAGGGCTCCAAGCGCTTGGTTCCCTCAACATTAACATCAGCGCTGCACACTGCTGGAGTCACTCAGCAGTATGAATTTGATCTGACTCAGACGTGGGCACAGGATTGCAGTTCAGTCGAGTTAGTCAGACACTATGGAGCTGCATTTTTTCTAGGGGAGGAGGCAGGGGCAAGATGCGCTGAGCTGAGTCAACAATGATTTCTGAAGAAAGACCCACCAGAAGCTCAGTCTATTGCAGCCTATAACAATGGCATTCTGTAGTGAACTCCAGGAGCCATCAGCCCAACTGCAAGCTATTGGCATCTCAATGACACCATTAACTTAATCCGTTACTGAGTTTTGAGAGAGACGTTGTTAGCACCTACAGAGAAGAAAGCACTACCAAAAGGAGAGAGGAGAGGTCACCAGCCTTATGGAAGAGCAGGAGCACCAAGCGTCTAAAAACTACCAGACATAGAGAAGTCTGCCAAGTAAAATAAGCATTTCCATTTGTAACTCCCAGTCATAGCATTGATATTATGATTCCTGTCCTCTTTTCATCCCTCTCTGTCATTTGTAGCTGATTCTGAAAATATGATTGTCCAACTGCAACTGGAGAGCTCAAAGTTACAGTCCCCAGTAACCAGCAAACCTTTTGATGTGGTGATCCAGCACTACCACGCCATCTCTTCCAGCTGCATCACCTTCCCCATGATGGTGTCAAGATTAAGCCTCCGTCCTGCTGTTGCCACCACTGGACCACAGTAACATCTGGCTTGTTGTGGTTTAACCCCAGCTAGTAACTAAGTACCACACAGCTGCTTGTTCACCTCCTCCCCTCTTCCAGTGGAAGAGGAGAATCAGAGGAAAAGACAAAGATGATCATGGATTAAGACGAGAAAAATTAAATAATTGAATATAAATTAATTAAATATTGATACTAATAAAACTAATAATATGTAATGAAAACTATGGAAAATAAAACATATGGTACAATTGCTCATCACCCGTTGACCAATACACAGCCAGATCGTGAGTAGCAAGAGTCAGATCCAGAGAGGCCAGAAGCTGGAGCCTCAGGGAGATCGCAGCAGAGTCTGAGTGAGCCCCATGAGTGAGAGCACAACTGGGAAAGCCAACCAAAACACCAACTCATTAACTGACTAATGCACAAAAAACGAACTGAGGCACCCCGCCCACCCCCAGCTTATATACTGATTATGACGTTCAGTGCATAGAATTAGCTGTCTGAACTTTGTGTGACTCCACACACACTGCTTGTAGCAAGAAAGTTGGGAACACAGGTGCAGTATCAGAAGCTGAAAAAGTCCTTGAATTGGTGCAAACACTCCTTGGCAACACTAAAAAGCACCAGTGTTACCTGTACTCTTCCCAGCACAAATCCAAAACATAGCCTTGTAACAGCTACTGTGAAGAAAATTAACTCTGTCCTGACTAAAACGGGCACATGGCTGTAGCTCTGAACTTTAAAAGATGGACACACAGCATATGGTCAATATGCCAAAACCTTTCAGGGTCCTGTCCCCCCTTAGGCTACCCCATTTTGCCACACTGCAACAGACACTGTGCTCATGTCAACAACACTGAATTCAAGAGAAAGATGCCAACATACACTGATGGAGAAGACTGGGACTGGCCTTTCTTTCTCATTCCCCCTCCTCTACAACACTCTTGAGATGTTTATGATTTGGGTATCTATCTGCTGACATGTATAAATTTGGACTGAGGTGAATTTTACAGTTCAGCAAATATAAAATAATTTTTAAACTTACATGTGGTCAGATATAAAGTCTGAAAAACATCAGCCCAATAAAATGAAATGGTAGTTCAGTCAGGTTCAGCATTACCCAATGTAATTGAAAATACTGCCTTCCACAGCCTGAATGTGCTGCCCTTTTATGACTTTCTGTCTGCTGAAGACTATAAATCCTTGATCAGATGATCTTTACTAAACTGTAAAATATATTGAGTCAAGTTCAATTTGGTTAGGCAAGAGTAACACTTATTGAAACCAGAGAGACTTAGAGCAAAAGAGGCTCCTGTAAATCAGCTGTCCTGGCATTGACGACAAATTGTCATATAAGGATTGATAAAATCTTCAGCATAAATTGTTATTTGGAAGATTAAGTCTGCACTCAGTGGATCTGGGTCCTTCAAAAGCATGAAACAACTTGGAAAATTGAGGAGACATTTTTTCCCAGGTACTTAGGTAGTTGGAGATGGCAATATACCACTTGTCTGCCTCATTACACAGCTAAATGCCTTTGAAAATGTAATCTTCAGTCATATTCTCAAAGGAGACAGATTTCTAGAAGTGCACAGATGTCCAGGAGGTTTAGAAAGTGCCTAGTTGTTTAGCTCACAATAAAATCAATTAATGTTAAGGGCCTCATATAAAACCACATCAATCTACCTGATTAAAAAAATACAGTCCCTAAGATCATGTGTCTTGTTAAAAATCAGGGTGGTTGAAGCTCTTGCAAGCTCTTCAAGCTACTTTATGGCTTTCCATTATATAGTCCCCAGGCAGCTAAGAAGGAGCACTTGATCAGTGGGAATGAGGACAAGAGAGGTGTCAAGTTTGAACCAGCCTCCAGGCACAGCTGGGTTGCCAGGACAGGGGTCTTGCAACAGCGGGGAACAGATGGTCCGTAGAAAGGCTGACATGAAAATAGGCCAGTCCAGATCTTCTCAAAGACACCTCAATCATATCTGCGCCATTTATAGCAAGCTGTGGGCTTGCTCAGACCATGTGAGAAGGTGTTTTTCTTTAAATAGCAGTTTAGGATGAGAGATGCCACTTCCAATATAATCACCCTTCTTTAATATAGCCTAGTGTTTTGCAGCTGGATAATTAACCTTGATATTTGTTTGGGCTTTGAAACACACAGCTCCCATTGCTGTCAATTAGCTGACAAAGTTGAATGTGTGTTGATGGAAGATTTTTGTTGGACCCTGGCAGTGTGGCATTCGGGAAATTTCAGCAGCTAATACAATCTACCTGCTGGAGAAAGTCTTTCACAAATTACTCTAACAATTTTAGAATGGGAAGTGAGATTGTGAATTTGTCACTGCATTGAGTTTGCAAAAGAGAACAGATGTACATTAAAGTTAACCCTACTTTCTGTTCTTATTGCAATGCTGCTTTCTAAAAGATTCCTCCAGACAATTGTCCAACCTTTTTGTTATCAAGGTACTGTACAGTTGTGAGCAAAAGGACGCTGCCTTGAGCTTGGCTAGAGCATTCAGGAGCTACCATACTTCTTAATACTAATGTAAGGCAGGAGGCAGGGATGTAAATGATACTTACTAAGTAATTTTTGCTATATGAGGTGGCACAATAAACATTGCAGTATGAAAATGGGACACAGTATGGGAAGGGCCAGTGGCACTTTACTTTTCCTGCTGAAGAAGAGTTACAGCCTGCTGGTAACAGTATTAAATTAGTGGGCAGCAAGAAGTTTGAATCAGACTATTTTCCAGTTATCCCACAGTGGGTCACATACTGCTAATGAGTGTTAACCCCACACTTGGGCAAACATTCATCTTGAGAAATGAACAACGTCATTCAGGGCTTTTAAAGAAGCCAGCACAGTCAACAGCTAAAACGAAATTGGCTCAAACACAGCTACTTTCCTTTTTAAATATTACTCTTCCTCCCCGATGAGAATGGGAGCTGATGTCTTCAGTGAAACTTTCTTGTAGCAAAAGCCCAGGGCAGCCCGAGACCCTTCCAAGTTAGAAACCCTGCCTTGTAACAGAGGAGTAGCTGATGCTCAATCAAATGCTTTTGCACAGGCTAGCTAGAACCTTTAGTGAAGGTTCCTAACGTGATCTCAGCTTGACCTCCATATGTTTAAAGTATTGACTCATCTGCTGAGAGAAAATAGCAAACAATGGGGGGGGGGGGGGGGGGG
>NW_010228802.1:159285-168920 GCF_000690775.1 Eurypyga helias
TTTTCCCTGGATTTGAGAATGACAGCAACCTTTGGGCCTTTTTCTGACAGTAGATAAAATACTGACTATTCCATTTTCTACACAGGGTCAACATTATGAAGAGGAAAAACGGGCTTTGAGCCATGAAATAATTGCACTCAATAATCACTTAATAGAGGCCAAGGTGACAATAGATAAGTTGTCAGAAGACAATGTAAGTATTTAATTATGGATACATCTTAAAATTATATTCAGAAATAAATTAGGCTGTGTATTTTCCATTAAATTATAGAATAATTTCTTATTGTTTTCCTAAAATGTTACTTGTCACCTCAACAGTTAAAATTCATGTTTGCTTGTTCCCATCATTTTGTAAATTCAGCTCTCCTTATGCTTTGGGTTTGGGGTGAGACTTTTCATTGATTTTTTTTTTTTCCTTATGTCTAACCTAAAACTGATGAAAAAAAATATTGTAAGAAATGGCAGTATTCCCACATGGATTTTGCCATCGGTTTTGGTCTAGTACAGCAACCTAGTGCAAGCACATACTTAAAGGTATTTCATGGGCACACATATGGAGCGAGAATTCATCACAAGGATTTTAGGCATAGCGCAGAACCTCACATTTCCTGCAGTTCCTCTGATCTTTCAGCCTTTGCTCACTGAAATGGGGTGCCTAACACAAGTGAGCTCCACCAGCAGTAGGATTGACCCAACCTGGTCATTCAGATTATTGCAGGGTGTAGGAGCCAGGTTTTCCCCAGTCATGGTTCATGTGTAACCATTTACAGATCTCTGTGTGGAACAAAACAGGGAACACTGCTGAAAACTGGCATGTGTGCTGCAGCTGGGAACCAAGTTCATGAAATCCTTCCAGGGACAAACCTAAAAAGACAGAAAAGAAAGGAAGATCACGGGCATTTAGTTCATTCTTGTGCCATTCCTTAGGCCCTTTATAAAAAAATCCATCTACAGAAGACATGTTTCTGTTAGCGCTTATTTTTCAGCATCTTGCATTCAATCTTCCCATATTTCATATGAACTCTTAATCATAGCAGGGAGCATTTGATCCCATTAATATGCCTGTTGATGTGAATTGTGCCTATGTGATTAATAGCTTTCCAGCAGAAACAAAGAGTTCACAATCTGACCCTTTACTTTTATAGAAATAGTGTTGAAGCAACAGTTAGTTTGTAACTCTAATAGCTGTAACTAACAGGACGTGACAAATGTAATGGGCTACATTTAGGTTTTGAAAGCACTGGTATGCCTCCAGACTAGTTCAGCTGAACTCACCGGCATTAGTTCAGATTTAAAATAGAAAGAGGAAAGAATTGTAAGTCTCTCCCAATAAGTACGCAAGCATTTACACTACTTCATGGAGTTAGGTTTGAGCCCACATTTGAAGAATTGTTTTCAATATTCACATTTTTTAAAAGGCAGCTTAAACTGGACTGCAATTCAGAGTACTGCTCTTCCAAGAATTATTCTGAACTGCTCTGAACACTGGAGTATGGTCCAGAAGCCTCCAATAACAGTACCACTTCTTCATACTTCAGGTCACTTCTGCCCTTATTTATGTAGCATCACTAATGAAAATAAAGGCTAAATTCCAAATTTAAAAAGAAAAAGTTATTTTAAAAGGCCATTCATACCGTACCTAGTAAGTAGAGTGTTAAACTGAAGAATCCTACATGGGGAGAACATGTTTTTGCCTTGCCCATATTTCTTCCTTTCATTATATTTTCCCTTATTCTTCTGACAGATATGTAAATTGGTGCTTTTGATGCACAACCATGGTTTGCACTATGGGAAACACTTTTGGCATTAATTGTTGATTATCGTTCTAGTTGTCAGAGATGTGGGTAGTTCCCATCAGACAAACATTAATGGACAGAAAGTCACTCCAGTCGCATGGCATGTCCCGGCGTGTCAGAACAAAATACACGTGGGCACATTTAACTCACATGTCATTTTTTGGTAGTAATTTTTAAATCTGCTAAAAATAAAGTGTCAGAAATGCTTTTTGTACTCTCCATGACAACCGCTCCGCAGAAGCAGTGGCACACAGCTTTTGAAGAAAGGATTAGATTTTGGAGTGATTTCATTTTTGAGTGCCTAGTAATGACATATGGGACTTGGAGTACTTGTCTGTACTATACACTGTGTAGCAATATATTATGTATTTAATATGCATGTAACATGTCAGAATCACATGCACATGCATCAGATTTTGCTTCTGAATTGAATTACTGGATTCCTGCTACAGGAATAAAAATAGTGCGTGCTAATATAAAATGTATGACCTACATAAATGAATGTATCTCCCCAGTACAGTTAAGGCAGAAGTAGCATGTATAAAAGCTCACACAGACACACAAAAAAACCACCATAAAACAGGAGTATCTAAAGGCTCTTGAATATGAAGATACAATGAGCTACTGATACATAGGAAAACTAGCCCCATGCCTCACAGGCTCCCAGGAAAAAGTTGTTAGACCTGTTATTACAGAATACCTTTAAAACAATATTTCCAAACAGAAAGAATTTCTACCTTTCCATTTCATAGAAAATTTCTTTATCAGTTTTTAAAACAAGTTGAACAGTAAAAATCTGCATGCAATAAAATGATAATATTAACGCCAGAGAAAACTGAAATCATTTCAGTGTTCAAGACCTTATCTCAATAAACATTTTAAATTAACACAGCCTAGTGTCCATAGTACCTTTATGCTCTGTCTGTGCCCACCTATAAAGTCAACCTCTGAAGCCAACATTCGTTTTAATGGCACCTAGATCAGGAAAAGCAACATAAAATCTTACCTCTGGGGACCCAAAGTTGAAGGATACAGTTACACAGTCACGTGTGCTAAATTAAATTTAGATGAAGGGCAAATCTATGTACTGAATTTTCCTATTAAATAGGCTGTGGGAGCCATTCAATACAAAAATAGTATGAGCAGCTTGTTTAAATCCTCTCATTCCCTGTGTGGAATTCTCATGGTGACTTTTTACCCAGTAAAATATCCCGCTCTGCAGTACCAAATATTTGCAGTGAGATTTAATATATTTTTATATCTGCATTCCACAAGGTGCAAAAGAAGCCAGAAACCAGCAAGAAAGTTTCATAAGGAGACAAAGGCTGCCCTTTTAAAAAACAATGCACCATATATTTCCGCAATGAATTTCTCCCACAGTCTCATAAGATTATTTAAGCATTTTCTAACATAGTGCTGATCTGAATAACACTCAGCAAAAATTGTCTGTTCTTAAATTTTCTTTCTGCTTAAAAGATCATGTTTATTTTAGCCTTCATAGCGCCATGCATGTTAACAGTATAAAGTCCAGTTCCTAACGGTAAGTATCCATCTTTTGAAATGCAGATTACTCTTCTGTAGTAACGGTTCTCAAAATTCTCTTGTTAGTGATTTTATCAGCCCTCATGGAGCAAAGAGGCAAACATCTCAGGACCGTGCAAGAAGCACAGAATCTTAATTAGTGTATTTGGATGTTAAATTTCCCCGAAGTCAATTCTTAAAAGACTGCTGAGGCATGACAGAAAGGCTGAAAACCACAAGCTATATGCAAACTTTAAAAAACAGGCTATTTTTTGTTTTTCTAGGAGCTCTATAGGAAGGACTGCAATTTAGCTGCTCAGTTGCTCCAGTGCAGCAAGAATTACGACAGGGCACATAAGCTTTCAGAGGTAATGTGACCGAACTTGGTGAATATTCACAGAAATAAATATTTTATGGAAAACACGTTATTTTACATGTATCGATTTCAGAACTTGTTTGCCCTTAAGGCTTTGATACCCCCCTCCTCCTTAAGCAACAGGAGGGCTTGTGCACCCGCTGGTACTCTGTGCAGCTGAGGGAGGTGCTGACGAAATCCCAGCTAGTGATGGAACCTGGAGGTACTCTCTTCCCCCAAACCTCTGCTATCCGGTAGAATGGGCCTGTGCTGATCACATGAAAAAAGGGTTCTAGCAAAACCAAAGTGCTGAGAACTCTAGACTGCAAAACGCTGGCGGGGGGGTATGGATGGGAAGGGAAGTGACAAGCTGCAAGCATCAGAGATTCTGATACAATCAATTTTCCTCCTGAAGCTATTTTCCAGTCCAGCTAATTTCTAAACCTGAATTTTAAAATGGACTGACAGAACAAATATCTTTTCCTAAAGCAACCAGAGCACCGAATGATTGATTTCCAGGGTGTAAACCTTAATTAATAATCCTCGCTTCCAAGGAAACTAGGCTTGAGAAGCAGACTCCTTAGAGGGGAGGCAAATATCATCTTAGTGAACGGGACTGTCTTCAGGGATGCAGGCCCACACAGAGCAATTGCACCATCCTCATGTTTATTGCTTCGGTGAAGGTCGTGGAGAAAAGCCTCCCTTCATCAGTCCCATCCGGTTAACATGCCCCCAAATGACCTCTCTTGTGCAATTCTGCAACAGAATAATGCAAAATTCAATGTGGAATGTAGAAACTGTTTCTAAGCCAGTAGACTGCTTCAGAGCACTAAGCAAACCTGGCAACTAGGGACAGAGCAGGCCTCTTCCGTCAAATGGGCAATGATTTTCTGGAACTGAGGCAGAACTACCAAATTAAGCATTATCCTGGTGCTATTATTTTTTTCCTAGTAACAGAATTCCCTTAGTAATTCATATCCAGGAGTTATCATTACATTACTCACACTTGAAAACACCCTACCTGATGGCAAGAATTAGGACCTTAAAAGTACTTAATGGCCCAGTTGCAGAAAAACACCAGAAATGTGGGATCTCCCCACAATTTCCCAGTCTCTCATACAGTCAATTAAATAGGCAAAGTCTCCACTCATTAGCCTAAGTATATAATAATTTAGCAAGTGTGAATGTGCTGCCAATAAATTCCTTATAAATGCAAATATTGCCTGACAAAGTATTGTATATTATCCAGAAGTCTAAGCTAGACTACACTATAGTAATTTGACAGCAATATCATTTCAGTAATTCCAGTTTCCTGTGCAATGCCCAGAAAATAATGTTCTTCATCTTAACACATTTCATAATCTAAATAATGTATATTAAATAGACTGAACAGTGGGGTTACAGGATACTAAAATAATAGCTGCCCCATACAGCAGTTTCACGTTAAATTAACTGTATTTCTTTCCCTTATTTCTGTGGCATTTTACAGCAGTCTTATTTCACAACCTGTTTATTCAATCTTTGTTGCATCTGCACTTAGTATGACTAATATTGCTGTCTGCCAGCAGACTGGCAATATCATACTCTTTATTTCCAATGGAAGACATACAAGTTAATTAACAACATAATGATTAATCCAAAATATCCTGGAAGATCTGTTGGTTGAAAAAACTCTCATCCTACTCCACGTTAACAAGAACGCCATTTCACGACATGCCATATTTTGAATACATTGAGTCTGGGGGATTAAACCAACTTTAAAAACTTCCCAGAGAAGCTAAAAGAGGAGCTCCATATCTGATACAATGTGAGATCATTACAAGGAGCACACACCTTAAATTTCTCTTGCTTAAAATATGGGAGGGGTGGGGGAGGGGGAAGGGGGTTGGGTGGAAGCCCTTCAATATTTGTAGGGTTCTGTCCTCCAGAAAAAAAAGTTAAGGAGGGAATGCAATCATTAGGGCTATAAGGGTAACCACTGATTATGTGGTAAAGAGGAACTTGATTTCTGGTTACCAAAAGGAAGTTCTGATTAAATCACAGTTAAGTCAAGCATTCAGGGGCTGAATTCTAAGGTGGTATCAATTTTTCAGTAAGAAATACTGAGACAACCATCATGCAGCACCCTCACATATCCCTGTCCGATCATTGATAGAGATCTGAAATGAGCAACGCAGATAAAAGCCGACTGGTGAGGATTCTCAGTGATACCTGCGTAGGTGTTACCTCCCAGACCTAGGAGCCGCACCAAGGAATGAAGGCACTCAGCCTCTGCTGGCCCACAGGACAGAATGTCAGGTGGAACCGCCATCCACAGAGCTGATCCTGATTTCTCCAAAAACTATATGACCTATGATGCATAACACACACAGTGATTAATTCTGACTAGTCTGTCACAGGAATTACAACATAAAATCAGGTCTTAGCTCTTATTTCTGCCAGTGTAGTAAGAAACTAGAAAAGCAGTCAGGTGATGGCTGCTGGGAGAGGGCAGCATATTGGGGCTTATATGGATGGTCGATCCAACAAGCAGCATCCGAGTGCTGTGGCCGAGTAGCCGTCTCAATGTGCTGCTTCCCAGCACAGGCGCACTCCTGTCGTATCAGCCAGTGCCACTGCCTGAAGCGCCCGCGAGACCAGCTTTCCTGCCTCTTCAGACAGCGCTGTTTGTCAGAGGCGGTGCTGAAGGGCAGAAGCCAATTTGGCAGCAGGTTGGAGGTGAGACAAGCTTGAAGAAAGGCAAAAGGAGAACAGGATAGATCTGACCTCCTCCTCCTCTTCCCTCACCCCAGCAGAGATCACCGCAGCCCTCCCCTCCAACTGCAAACCACGCCCATGCACCCAGTCTGGAAAGCATTGCTGTAGGCTGTAATTCCCTACCCGCCTTTTAAAACTCATTATTTACTACACTCTTTACATCATTCCTATCCAACCTGAATTAACTTGGAAGGAAACATTTCTGTTTCACAGTGTTTTCCATGAGGGGATGCAGAATAAGATTTCCAAATGTGAGATGAAAGTCACTTGATGTGTTTGTTTTCAGAAATGCACAAAGACTGTGGCCATCACATTAGTTAAAAAACCATACAGTGCAGTGTCATAAACGGCACTCATCTATCAGTGTTGTATAAGCCCAAGCAGACACCAGTACTGACGTGCATCCCTTTCTCCTGTCCCCTTTGCCACCTCTTTATGTTACAGCTGCCATCTGACTTTCAGGAAAGAGTCAGCATCCATCTGGAAAAACACGGGTGCAGCCTTTCTGTCCCCTTGTGCCACACGTCTTACGCTGATACCATACCCACTTGTGTCATTGCCAAAGTCCTGGAGAAACCAGATCCAAACAGCTTGTCTTCACACTTGTCAAGCCCATCTACAAGGGAACTCAATTTTCAGGACTCTTCTGGAAAACTTGGACAAAGGCCTCAGTACAAGTCGGACATCTACTGCAGTGACACCGCCCTTTACTGCCCCGAGGAGAGGAGGCGGGAGAGGAGGCAGAGTGTGGACACGCAAGTGAAAGACGTGGGGTTCCTGCGGTCCCAGAACTCCACGGACAGCACCGTTGAAGAAGACGGTTTTCATTCCAGCTTCTCCCACGAAGCCTTCCCAGAGTACATTACCTCTCTGCCAACCTCCAGCTCCTACTCCAGCTTCAGCGTCACATCCGAGGAGAAGGAGAACGCCCAAGCCAACACTCTGACAGCCTCTCAGCAGGCGATCTACATGAGCAACCGAGACGAACTCTTTGAGAGAAAGTCACCTGCAGGTTATGAGCATCAGGGAAGTCCCAGGTTTGCCAAGTCCAAACCAGCGCAGCACATGGAGCTTGCCGACGACAACGAGAACTCGCCCACTTTTACCAGGACTCTGCCTCCTTATGCAAACGAACCTTTTCATTTCTCAGCCATAACACCACAGCAGGCTTTAGCGAATCAAAAAATGAGGAACGAGTGCAGGAGCACCCCCCTTTCAGAAGAAGACTTGCCTGGGCGATGGAGGCAGCTGAGCGTGGAGGACATTGGTGCATACTCTTACAGGAACACGGGCAGGCTGTCGCCCTGTAGTTTTTCGGAGCAGTACTACAGCAGCCCTGTCAAGAAGGGAGACAGCCGAACAAGCCCCATCTACGCTAGTTACAAAGCGGACAGCTGCTCAGAGGGAGACGATATCTGCCAAAGCAGACTTGTGGATTCTTGCTTCCTGAGAACAGACAGTGGCCTGAATATTGACATCAGCACTAGCTGTAAACAGGACAAATTGTCCACTTACAAAGCTAAAGAATCTAGAGACCAAAAAAATGAAAGGATCACCGTCCAGTTATGCAGTAGCAAAAACATCGAAAACAGCCCGGTGTTGAAAAGAGAATACGTGGACGTCAGCCCCAACAGCTCAGCAGAGTCCCTCAATCAGAGTTCAGTGGAGGCTTCGGAGATCCACCAGTCTTCCATGGAGCAAGGAAGCCATTCGGGTATTCACAGCAAACAGCAGCAGTTTCAACGAACTGGGAGTACTGGTTTGAGTCGGAAGGACAGCCTTACAAAAGCACAATTATACGGAACCCTTCTGAACTAGGCATCTTCCAAAACGGCAATAAGACGACAAACAAAAGGAAGCAAGCAGTATTTGATACTTCTAGTGAACAGTATGGTTCTATGAAACAGGATTATTATAAAATATATATTCATAATGGTACTATATGTTTAAAACAAATTATCTTCAAAAATGTTATACAGCACTTTTCACTTAACATCCTTTCCACGTGGGAGACAGTCCCCTCCCCTCTTTTATAAACCTGAAATATTTTTCTAAACAAAATGGTATTTATTAGACTATCCTAAGCTATTTGAGCAGAATTCTTTTCCCTTCAAGCAGGTTTCTTATTTATTTTTTGTGCATGAGGCCATCTGTGCCTAAACTCTTGGAGGAAAAGGGTAAAATCATGACGGCGGCGATCAAAAATAAATCCACCTGATAAAATACCATCAAATGTCATGTGAAAACAAAACAAAAAAGAATGGTGAATTTGAAGAAGTATATTTTTTAACAAGAATGGAATTGTATCTTAAGTTATTTCATACAAATGTATTTATGAGTGACTAATGTATGCACAAAGTGATACTAATATTTTGTTCTTTTAATCCACTGTGTTTCTGCTTTCCTATTTTTCCTTGTATACTACCTCAAAAGTAATTGAGGGTTTCTTTGTCACATTTTCCGTAGGCTTGCATTTATATTGTCTAAAATGCATGCAGTGTCATAATTAGTACTGTATTTTGCATTACTTAATAAAAGACACCAGTGGAGATATTTTGGGGTTGGGTTTTTTTTTTTCCTTCATTAAAACATACCCTGGACAGCAGAACACAGGATTTCTCTGGGTGGCATCAGTCCAGCAAAAGTTAAGGAGTAAAGCTACTGGCTTAAATTGGTCTCTAAAGGAGTCTCTCTGTAAGCTGCAGAGAGCTGGTTCTCAGTCTGCAGCCCTTGGGTGTGGAAGGACAGCTTCTCATTATTCTGTGAAAAGTAAACAAGGAAAAGTTTATCAGAGGACTTGGTTTCACAAGGCAGGGCTCTGGACACTGAAAATTGAAAACTACTTGAAAACTTATGATGTAAGCTCCCCCTCCATTACACACATACCTGACACAATCTTTCAGGTCTTTTGGACTATTACCTTCCACAGTTGCGCTTTTTTCATGTGTAGCTTGGTATTTCTAACAAATAGATTTTTCTAAAGCTTAAGGAACATCTGGCCTTCTGTATCCTATGGGAATTTTACCCCTGGCTCTGAGAAGCCACAGTTTTCCCTGTAGTTTTTGCATTTCCTCCACAGAGTTTTCTGTTTCTCACCGTTTCACCACTAAGGAGTTGGACTTTACGGTTGGACTGGATGATCTCTAAGGTCTTTTCCAAACTAGTGATTCTATGATTCTATGATTCTATGATAAGGAGTGTGCAAC
>NW_010228802.1:168951-199315 GCF_000690775.1 Eurypyga helias
GGAAAGAGCAAAAGGAGAAGAGGAGAAAAACGGAAAGGAAAATCCTGTGCATTTCTTTCCTGGCTTCAGCATTGCTACTTAGTAACAGGCAGAATACAGCAACAACTATTTAATAATTCTTTAGTGTTCACTGAACACATATCTTATACTTGAAATGCTGACCCTTACCAGCTCATGCATGGGCAAAGACCTTACTTAGTGCAATATGTGGTAGTAATCAGTGAGGTGACTGTGGAAGTCTAAAATAGCTACTTATTAAACTAATGACCCACCATTCAGTACCTATTAAAAAAAATATGTCTTTTCTGCTGATTTTCTGAAAGCAGTCACCTGGCAAGTAACTAGGAACCAGGAATATAGAACTGCTTGTTTCCGACATAAGTCTCTTAAATTGTGAGGCCACAAATTCAATGCACTTAGCATCAATAATTCCCATTGTTCTCTGTATTCTTCAGGGATAATATAAAGATTTGACGGTTATTGATGTGTGCAAGTACTTGCTGTGCTGTTTTAAAGCTCTGACATCCAGTCCCTACAGCACCTCGAGCTCTGTAGCACTCTGTGGAGAACAATGGTACCTAAAAATATCACACAGGTAAGGCACAATATCACTCTAAAGTCAGGCTTATTTCAGTATAAAATCTGTAACATACCTTGTGCTTTTATGCCCCCATATTGCTCACACTGAGTGTCAGTGGCAGGTCATGCCACAGGTAATTCCATGAAGTCCATAAAAACACACAGAATAAAGTTCCCCCAGGCAAACTGCTTCTTATGGCAGAATTTGACCTGCAGTAAATAGACTTGGAGATCCAAAAAAGTTGTTATTTCCTCTTCAAAAGATTAAGATAGAAAACACATGTGAAAAAGTCTCACTGTTGACTCATTCGGGTATATAAAATTTAGACTATCACTAAGGCAAGACATTCATTTCTCTGATCCATGGATACAAGATTTGTATGCAAGAAGTGAAAATTAACTGTTATCTCACCTAAGAAAATATGTAAGCTATGGCACAATAAATCATAGCGTTTATGAACTGGAACACAGTATCAGACTAATCCTTTTATAATACCATGCATTATTTGAAACTAAACTGCTATTTTGGTAATTACACAAAATTAAGTTTCTGCTAGATATTATATACCTGATTATTTAATATCCTGTTCAATTATGTTCTTTTCTACTACTGCAGTTTCAAAGTCTGCTTCACTTCACTCCTTTCACCCTGAAACCAGCCTTTCCAGCCAATTAGTACTGGGTTTTCTTTGTAAAATAGCCTATAACCTTGTAATATTTTTCTGTAACAAATTGCTACAAAACAATATGCAACCCTGTAATGGATTGCAACTGAATCAATCAAAATGGCTGGAAAAGTTATTCAACTTCAACTTTAAATTTCTCCTTAATGAGAAAAACTGACAATAATTCTGCACATTTTCTATGATTATTAAAAAAAAAAAAAAAAATTATTAAATTTTCTCAGGTTTACAGGCTTAACCAGGGTTTGGTTAAATTTTTCAAAACAAAAAGACCTTTGAAAGATTAATGTATTCCTTTTTCTTTTTTTTTTGGCACATTCTGTTCTGATTGCTTGCAACAACCACAAAGACAGAGACCTGAGGCATAAGACCAGAAAGACACCAAGTGTTTTCACAACAGATTTACATTTTCTTTGTGGTGCTGTTTTAAGTTTTTTTGCTTACCTTCAATTTTCACACTGGGAGAGAATCATCCAAAAAATCCTGTCATGGAGAAGATTTTTCAAGTATGTCTTCACGGGAGTTATTTAAAACTGACTACCCACTTTTCTTCACTTTGTCTCTCCAGACTCATCACCTGCACTGTGACTTTAGGAGGGCACAGTAATGCCACCAGATGACGTGTTTGGCCCTAGTACAGATTTAACGGTCACTGAGGTTTTAGGAGATTGAACTGGGTTAAACACAGACAAAGTAGAGGAGGATGGGAAAGCAAATCAATAACATCTGGCTTGGAAGAAGAAATGCTTTGGCCCAAGTGAAAGGGACTGTTGGGCTGTCTACCATGGCATTCCTCAGCGCGCTTATCTTCCATAGGACATTTCCGAGGGAGAGCAGCATCTGAAATGCTGCCCTCAGAACAGCTTACTAACATTTTTTCATTCAAGCAGGTGTGGTTTGATGAACTTCACACTACTCTAACGTTCATTTAATGGAAAGGGACTCCAAAAATGCAAAACAACAGATCTTCAGCCGAAGAAAAGTGCCACAGACCCCTCCACTCTAGTAGCTGAGAATTTGCCTCGAAATACCTTTTCTCAAACATCTAAATGCCCATTTTTTTCTTAAGCATTACAAAAATGCCAAGGTATCTCCAAATCCTCACTTTTCCAAGTGACATCTAAAGTAGTCACATTCTGTATGTGGGGCTTGTAGGTACCTACAGCAGGATTTTTGCTTGGAATAACTGTTTCATTTGCCATTAGTAAGAATAGAATGGGTGAGGAAAATAAGTGGCAAGTCCTCAACAGTGCAGTGAAGCAGAATATGAGAAATGTCATTTTAATGAATGAAAACTGAAATCAAAATGTACACGACACAAAACACCTATCAGGGAAAAACAAAGGGGGCTGAAAGAGATCAGAGTGAGGCATATCAAATCACATATTAAAACAGATAAGAATACAAAAAAAGATACCAGGGAAATAGGATATGTTAGGGTACAATTCACTAGGAACAACGGTGCATTAAGTATTATGAAATTGTGACAAGCAAATATATTTTTTGAGATTTGAAAATAGTTTTCTCATTCCAAGTTAAAGTTAAAAAAGAAAGAACCAGAATCCAAAGATTTTTAATAACACATATCACATTCTTTTAAACTTGTTAGAAGTCTAGAAACAGCTAAAATTTCTGAGCTTAAGTCATGGCAATTCAGAAAAGAGATAGAAACTGTTGAATTGAAATTTAACTACTTCTCCCAAACTAGAAAACTTATCAAATTAATCCTCTCCTCTTCCAGCACTTTTAATTAAAAAAAAAAAACAAAACACCACTCCAACATCTTCCATAGAGCATGATTATACAGCTACTTAGATTCATTTCCCCTTGTTTAATTTTAAAATACTAATTGACATTCTTTGGACTTTCCTATAAAACTCTTATCCCCCACTCACGTTTACAATCTTGTAATCCTTACAGAATATTATGATATCTCTCCTTAAATATTGCTTAAATTGTGCAGACGTAGTGCTTTCAATTTTTCCTTGGAAGACACTCCCTTCAGGGCTCCGTTTCCAACCCTTTTCAAGGAACACCCTTCCTCACCTTTCTACTGCTGAACACCAGAATATTTTAATATGAACACAGAGTTCTTCAAACCCACTGTACAAAAAAGCAACCCAAGGAAAGGAGGGGACTATGCAGACCAGAGACACTGCACACGTGATGCTCCCAGCCCTGAAATTCTCAGTAACTGCAGGTACTTGGTTAGAGACACCCATAAGCAAAAATTTACTCAACCAAAATGTGTTTTCATATCACCAAATTTAAAGGTTTGAACTTCGATGCAAAGGATGGCATGCCTTGTTTCTAGAACGGCAGCTCGTCTCCTGGAAACCAGTACATGTGAAAAGCAATCCCATTCCCTTTCACGTTGTCTGTAACTTCTTCAGCACTTACACAATGGACTTGAGCCCTGTGGGGTTGATTTCTACTTATTACTCTTCCATTACTGCCAAGTGTGAGGACCCTGTGAGGTTGATTTCTACTCTGTCTTCCATTACTGCCAAGTGTGAGGATTTGTTTTCAGCTATGCTGTTTTGAAGTCCTGCACAGTTTCAGCTGCAGGTTTGTTAGGCTCTAATGTCCTTCCCAAAATCAACAGATCTGCAGCTCCTTTGTACTAGGTTTTCTAAGCCTGTAACCCCCATACAGCAGTTCCATTTCCAGCCTGAGAGATCCATGTCACCTTTTAGAAAAGAACTAAGGCAACTCTGCAAAAGTACCTTGGGTCTGACCACAGTCCTCAGAGCACACAGCAGCTTCTGATGGCCATGAGCCAGACGTGCTGATCTGTATCCATTAAACCTTGGCACAGTCCAGTCTACGTAGTGTTCTATCAACGTCATCTGAAGATTTCAATTGTTTTCCCAATCTTTCCTCCATGCCTTTTTTTAAAATCTCATTTTTATAAAAAAAAAACTTCAGCAATTCAGTCATTCTTCAATAGCCTGTCCCTCATTCCAACTCCTCTTTCATGTTGTTTCCGCTGTGGTATTTTCTTATGACTGTATTAGCAAAGTTATTCTTGGTTACTGAGAGTTTTTGTTTAGCTGAAGCTAGAAAGAATAACTTGAATTCTCATGCAATGAAAGTCTTTGCTGCTTGCGCAGTGAATTCACTTCCAATGACATTGTCTTGCCCTTTTCTCTTGCTGGTTTTACACTTTTATTCTGTGGGAAAATATGTCATTTTTTTCTCTCCTCATGTCAGAAAGCTTCTGTCGTGATTCTTTGCCACTTCCAGTGCAGCATCTTTCGTAATACTTGGATCCAAGGGCTGTCTCCCTTACAAAGCCACAATTATCACTTCTCAGTCTATCTTAATTCCTCCATATGTGCTTTCAAAATGAAGTAATAAGTGCTTGGGGAGAAACTTGACCTCAGGAGTGTGTATTTAAGTGCTCTGCTGAATAAAGTCCTATATGACACAGCTGGAGAGGATGTGCCGTTATCTGTAGATCCACTGTGTGCCATGGGAATTTGCTTAAGTACGAGCAATATATTCTAATCCTTCACAACAGTAGTTAAGTTTATATATATTCTCTCTTTAATGAATAGCTGCTAACCATTTTCATGCCAAGCTACACTATGTTGAGCTTCAGCTACAAAAGCCCATAACCTCTTAATTGCCCCAAAAGAGTTAAAATTACATTTACCCATAGTAAAGCAATTTTAGCAAGCAGGCCTTCAATTTAGGTTTCAAAGTGCAAACAGATTTATTAAGATAAAGCCTTACTTTCTGAAGTAACTTGTATTATAAAACATCCCCAAATACCCACAAAGCCAAATCCGCAGAAACCTCTGATTAGTAGGACAGAGGAGATAAGAATTCCACTCTTTCTAGGAATCACAAGGGAAATAGGATCGCAATGTCATGTTTACTGTCATCTAACACTAGGACAAAGTTTCCTAAAGCCTTGAAAGCGTGACTTAAATTGTTATTAACTATACAGGTCAGAGCCCCAGAGAGATGCAGGAGTAATGTGTCCATCTGCAACAGAGGTGGGCAGAAGGCTCAGTTGGTGACCACTCATCAGGGGCCCCCAGACGGCTTTTTACCCCACAAGATGTGCTTAGACACCAGCTTGTTGCTTAAGGCACCACTGCGAAGAGCATGGCTCTGCCTTCCTGCTACCTCCTCGCAGGTTTTGGAAGGCTGCTGTTCAGAACCCCCCGAGCCTTCTCTTCTCCAGGCTTCTACATCACCCAGGTTTCAGAGAAGTGTACTCTGCTTTCTGCCAGATGGGAGCTCTGCAAGGCTGCCGATGGCCCCACATCCTTCACCTCTGGGAAGTGACAAGGTCGCTCCCACTCCTCCTCTGCTGAGGCAAAGGTCATCCTTGCAAACAGCTGTCACATCCTAAAATAGGAAGAATACCTTTATGAACAAGGGCAAAAAATATTGATACAAGATGAAACCATTGGAAAAGATCCATGATAGGAGTTAAAAGCCTTCTCATCAGCACGCCCATCGCTGACATATGTATGTTAATACTCTAACTATGATTATTCAGACAAATTTTTATTTTTGAAGTCAACTCTAATGAATTCATGTTCAAATTTATCCACCTATCTAAATTTTTTCTTTGAAATTTATGAATCAAAGCAGACACACATATGAGCTGCAGAGCCACAGCAATATTCACTATACCTAGCTGAGCAATGACAGTTCTGTGATTTAGAAGAGGAGAAACAGTGGCAAATCCCAGATTAATTAAATTTGTAATGTCAGTGCCAGTCAGCATCCTTTCCCATTCCAGTTCTTCACATGTGACAATGTGAAACAGATTACAAGGAATAAAAACTATTTTCAGCACGTAAGGGTTATGAATTTCAGAAAGCTCCCAGTCAAGCCCTTATTTGGTTTTTTTCCTACAGTACAAAGCCTCTTAGTCTGGACACCAGTTGTGTAGGGGTGTATAAGGAGGAAGCCCTATACCAAATAGCGTGCAACCTGTCACTGCATGCAAGTTCCGGTGCCATCGACCTGAGGAGGTGGGGACAACAGCAGTAGTGCTTCTGACTGAGAAATGATGAGTGTTGACTCTGGTGGGATTATTTTTGTCAGGGAGATAAATCAGGGTTTGTGATTCACTTCTTCATAATTTGACAATTTCTTTCCATGAACTTTCAGCACCTTGCAGTCCTTATCCTCCACAAGTGAGGGAAATGCTCTTATCCCCAAAGCCCAGAGAGTTCCACTAAAATGCAATGCCTAATCTCAGTAAGAGTGAGGAGTTAGCTGTTTTAGTTTTAACAGATCCTAAGGATCTTGGCTTTGTATTTTTGTTATAACTTGAGAAACAGATAAAGAATGAAAGCTTGAGTTCTCAAGACCAGTCTTAGCACAGGAACTGAATCATCATTTTTTGATTCATCCACGCTTACTTGTGCTTTCAGAGTCTGCAAGAGCCTGACGGTGGGGAAGGCAAGACCTCAGACTGGAAGAAAGAAAATTCAAAAGTGAATCTGTACATCTAAACTATTAAAATGCCAAATCCTTTCTCAGATGTCAGTGCTCATGTACAACGAAACTGAGGTTTTTTTCATATTTTGCCCAGAGAATATGCATAACGCAGCTGCCCAGAGAAAATATATAACTGAGCTGAGAACTTGTATCTTGCTATTTTGTACCAGCTTGAATTTTCCTGACAAGCTGCAGGATAGATAAGGGAATGGAGGCAGAGCAAGGATAAGGGCTGTGCCAGCATAAAATGCAGTAAAACATTCTAGTCACAACACTTACTGTGTTCCCCTGGTCTTTAGGGCATGTTAGAAAACAGTCCCAAGGAAAGGCTTTTAGAACACAGGTAATTTTCTTTAATTCTCATTTTGCATCCATCCCTCCCTCCCCCCCTCCCCCAGCTTATTTTTCAAGAGAAAAAAATCATGTTTTGCAAGCCACAGTGATATGGGGGTTTTGCTAGAGCTGTCAGTCCTGCCTACAGTGACCTGACTTGTGTCATAGGGAAAACAATCCCAAGACTAAATCAGCTTAACAGAAGAACATTCGTTACTGAAGGAGAAATGGTCTAATTGAAAAGAATGTCAGTAAACAGCTCATTACTGAGATCTCAGAGCCTAGAAAACCAAGGTGTGGAAACACAACAAATCCAGCGAAGTCACACTTCACAAAGACCCCGAACAAGTATCTTATTTAAAATAGTTTTAGACTGCCTTTTACTTTTCTTTCATTCTCTACTGATGATGAAGATGAAACGCACTTTCTGGCACTCTAGACGGCACCAATTAAACTTGATTTCTTGCTTGGGCTCCTCATAACTCCACTTGTCTCTCACTTCTAAGGCTATTTTGTTTTGAGCTTTATATTTCTGCTTTGGTTAGATAAAGTGTTGCTCCCCCTCAGACAACCTAACTTGAAACTCATGAACACACACACACAATTCCCAAGCTCCGCCAAATAGTTAATTCATCCAACATTTGTATTTTATCCTTATGAAAAGTTAGGAGAATTCTATCTTTTTATCCTCTAAGCTTATGAGGGATGGATTGTCTCTTATTACTTGATTATACAGTACTTGACATAATAATCTCTTGATTGTAATTGCATAGGCCATGCATATTACATTACCTGCCTAGCTTTACCAAATATAATGTTTTCTATCCTTAGCTTTTTTCACACTTTGGATGTGAAATCTAAAATTTCCTGTTCATAGGCCAATCATAGAATCATAGAATGGTTTGGGTTGGAAGGGACCTTAAAGATCATCTAGTTCCAACCCCCCTGCCATGAGCAGGGACTCCTTGCACCAGACCAGGTTGCTCAAAGCCACATCCAGCCTGGCCTTGAACACTTCCAGGGATGGGGCATCCACAGCTTCTCTGGGCAACCTGGCCAGTCCCTGGCCTGCAGTACCTCACCGCACAGCTACGCATGCCTCACACGTTGGATGAAGTTCAAACAATTCCCTTCATTTCACTAAGATCAAGGATGAATGTGGTAAACTTTCAGACTTCCAAGGCCAAGTATACTATTTGAGTCTGAAAATGGCAGTTCATCAGTTTCATGTGTGTTTACCTCACTTGCAGACCCTCCTCAGCTAGAATAATTTCTTTCTATGTGCGTGCGGCTGCTCACACTGCACTCCAGTGCCCTCAAAAATCTCCCCCTGCTTCTAGAGCCCTTGTGGAAACCGCTCCAGCCGCCATGAATCTGACCATAGTCCTTCCAGTTCTCCAGGCTTAGTAGAAGATGAAATCCAGAGCTCCTCAGAGCCAAGGGATCTGGCACTGAATTTTGACTGCCCTCCAGTATTTGCAGAAGGTCCGTTACTGTGAGCCATCCCTTTCCCTTGCCAGTCCTTCCTCCTTACAAAGCCCTCCAACAGAAATGGAACAAATGTCTCAGTATTCAGAAATTACCACAGAGCAGCTGGGCTCCACCTCATCTTTCCACAGGCAGCGACACTGCATGTATCACATTTCCTAACACTCCTCAGTTTATGTTTGTATTCGCTTATAAGCCAAAGCTATTTATCAATCCAGGCAGAGCATCTCTTCAAAAGAGGCACCACCTTTGCTACAAACTACCTTGACACGTCTGAACCGTCCTCCATTAGTGCCATCCACGCTAGCTAGACATCAATACTTATGGATTGTTCTGAATCTTTTCATATTCTCCTGCTGAGTGGATAATGCTTCACCCAACTGTTGAAAGAAAGAGCTGTTTCTAGAGAAAAAAAAAAAAAAGGCAGGCTTCAAAGAGGCAGGACTGTACCAGGAGTTCATTGGACTGGTATAGCTATTAACAAGAAACAGTGAAGTACCCATCGTCTGAGAAAGACTTTCCAGAGGCACCCACCTCGTTGCCAGGCACACAGGCTCACTTCAGCAGGTGGCTAGTTAGCAAGAGTCTAAAGAGGCCTCATGAATGAAACACAGCTGACAGACGGCGACAGGCAAGGGCTCTTTTGTGCTCACTCTTTCAGAGGCTGACGACAGTCAGATTTTGATCACATTTGCACCAGTACAAATCTGGGTTGATTCCTTCAAGGCTATGATTCCTTCAAGGTCGCTATGCAGATGCTGTAACATTAGTTGTACTCCACACATCAACATTTCTTCATTACATCAGTGATAAAGGTACCATGGGCTGCCCAGGCAGGTTTTGACATTTGTGGCATGCATAATACAAGCGACTGCACAACTGTGAAAACAAAAAAAACCCCAAAACACCAACTCAAAGGTAAAAAAAAAAAGAATAAGGCAAGAGTACAAGAAGGAAAGAGGCATGTTTAGATTTCATGTCTTGGGGTATACAATCCTAGGACTGTACAGCAACAACAGAATGAAATGAGACAGATAAGGGAACAAGGGGGAAAGCAGCAGCCAAACCTGGGGAACTCCCAGGCTGTCAGGATCCAGGCTAGGGTTAGATTTACTATTATGATCTCTCAGCCTGCTGCCTCTCATCCAGACAACACAGCCTGGAAAGCAGGAGAGGAGGACAGCTCTGTTTTCCCACAGGCTCGTGGGGAGAACCTGAGAAAAATCACCTTGTCTCCCCATATCGCAGCCCCACATCTGCACAGTGAGCATCAGGGAATCAGCTCCTCTAAGTTGTAGAATAAACATGACAAAATATATAGTATACCTTGACTTACCACTGAAAATTCTTCCTAATTAATGGTGGTGTCAGAATCAGGCTTCTCCCTCATTGTGCTGGCTCAATTAAATTTTTCCCTGCTCCAGCCCCATGTGTGTCAGGCAGGAGTTACCCACTGCATTCAAATGTTCCCATTTCGATATTCATCAGCATTTTTTCTCTTCTCTGGACACTAGTGAAAGTTTTCATGCCACAGTTTATTTACAGGATATTCAATTCATGCCTCTAGCCATCCCAGGGACATCCCACACACCAAATCTTATAAAGGCTTTAGGGCTCATTTTAAACCTACTGATGATACACAGACTGTGCTGTCTGGCTGTGGAATGTCACATTTAATTGCCTTACACATCTGAACCGCATTAGAATTATTCAGGAATTTAGACAAATTAGAATACAAACTGCAGATAAACTACCCATCTTGATCCTTGTCAGCATAACCCACCCAGCAGCTACAGCGGTCTGCTCTGAATTTTATTTAAAAAATGTACTTCCATTTGACTGCTGTATTATATTGTTTGCCTTGAAAAACAGCAGAGATGTTTGCCAGGTCCCCCATTTATCTTTGTATGCGTACCCCCATCCCAGTTAGGAGGAAGATATTTTCTACCATAGAGCTTGCAAACTTACATGTATTGTTCCTGATACTTAAATTATGACAATTTCCTTACCGTTACAACCTTTCTATTAATAATTTAGATGAATTTCAGCCCTACAGCAAGAGCATTTGATATGAAACCTGAGAAGCAAATTGGCTGCATTATAAAAGCCAGATGTACATTTCTTACGCCAGCTGCAGTAGAAACATTAAATGCAGGCTACTAATACACAAATAAAAACCTAATTTAAAGACAGAACGCAACCAATATGCAAGATTGTACAGTAACATTACAGCAGGGAACAACTGTGTCGATTAAGCAGTGTAATTCCTTGGAAGATGAGGAACCTTTTCCCCTGCAATGCTCTCCTTGCAGAAGGCACTCTTACCTGAGGAGGCTGCCAGTTGCAGAGTGGTTCTTACGCAGCCCACAGCAGAGATTTCATTATGTCAGGCTGACATCTGACATCTTCAGCCTCCTGGATTATTTCCTTCTTCATAATAAAGGTTCAAGGCAAACTATTAGCTCTACTGTTCAAAACACTTCCTGAAAACAGTTCTACTATACAAAAGTGCACAGCAGTTTGCTGTCCCTCCCCAAATACTAGGTTTCTTCTTCCCAGCATTTTGTCACAGTTTTCCCAGCATTTTCCCAGTTTTGTCACAGGCTTAGATGGGCCAAAGATCAACCTTTCTGTTAAAGGTGTTGTAAGTGAATACCTCACTGCATGCCTATGGTTTGGGAACCTACAGGCTACATGACTAGTGGAGATTAATAATGCCAGCAAGATTTCTCTCTGCAACCACACATGACTGTGTGTTGAATGTTTAGTCCAGGGCAGGCACATCCATTGAAAACATCAGATGCCAGATTCTCTAAAACCCTGTAAGAGCAATTTCCAAAATACAGCTTGAGTAATCCTATACAAATACAGCAGAGACTTTCAGTGAGAAACACCTTTGACCAGGCCAGTGGAGGCTGTCTGCCCTATAGCAGCAACAAAGTTATTTCAGCTACCTGATGACGCAGGGGAGTGCGGAGCACTCGAAGGTGTCAGCCTTTCGGGGGCAAAAATCATGTCCACTGCATCTCCCAGCCTCCTCTGGTGCCCCCTTCCCTCTGCAGGGCTTTGCACGACAGGGAGGAGCCGTGCAAGAGCTGTCTCTTACAGGGACAACACATTGCTCGGGCAGAGCTGGGTCTCTGACAGTAAAAGGACACTGCTCTGGCACACAACATTCCAGAAGAAGGGATCTGAAATGAAATTCCATAGCTGGGGCTCTCCCGGGGAGTTACAGAGAGAAGTGACAAGTGCATTACACATTTCTCACCTTGACGTCTTCTCCTGTGATGTGCTCCTTTGCAAGCAAGACTTCAGGACCTCCTGTCTATATAACCAATCTAATAAAAAGAACGTATGATTTGTACCTCTACAGTGTACTACAGGAATACTACAGTGTACGCAGAAGAGGTTCAAGCCTATCATCTGTGTCCTAGACACATCAATAGGTCAAAGAGGTATTAAAACAAAGACAAGCTTAACATCTCATTGATGCGTATGTCATACTGCTAGAAAACGTTCCTAAACAGTTGCTTGGACGACAGGCTGTTCTGAAGGCTGGTTTCTGGAAAGCTAGGCACCACACCTAGATGAACAAAAAATAATTTGTTTCATGTATGCCTTTTTCACAAACCATCATGTTATTTGGTTGATGAAAGATGGCATTGAAAATAGAGAGATCATGGATACTGCTGTTGTGTTGGTGAGCACTTAGTAACATCCCAGCCACAGCTATTGCCACCACACCTTGGCATGTTCTCTACGGGCCAGATAAAACCAACGGCTGAAAGCCTTCCGACATCAGGTTTCTTTGTAGTTGTGCCTACGATCAGAAGGGTGCATTACAGGCACTCAACAGTGCAGTAGTTCTTGTCCCAAGGAGTTGTAAAGGACTGACAACCAGAGAAATATAAAGCAGCAAATGAAGAAAATAACAGCAAAACATAGGACAATTTAAAATTCTTGAGATATGCGGCAGAAGTTATATTTAAAGGCAGAAATGTTTGCGTAGGAGTTTGAGAGGGTTAGACCTGCACAGTGACGTTGTGTGGAAGTCTTTAGTGGAATTCCTGTTGAGTCATCTATTATTGACAGCGACTTCACCATGGATGGGACCGTGTCCTGCGTGAATGAAAAAATAAATCACCCAGATAATGTAGTAACATTTCAAATGTACTTAATCATCATGAATTTTTCTCACAGAGATTTAGAGTAGTACTTGTTCAAAAGGCAATGATTGCAGAATTTAAAATGTAAGCATTCAGAGAGCAAATTAATGCCTAATTATGAATGCTAAAAATAAAAACAGAGCTATTAATTTCAGGGGCAAATGATGAGTCCTTATGTTACGAAGAAAAACAACATCCCTCTAGAAAATATCTGAAGAGTCCATTGATATTTTTAATATAATTTACTCAAATTACTGCCAAAGTTTTCCTCTAACAAGTTCTCTTACAAAACTATTTTGCATTCCTCAATACAGTTGCCACCTTCCAAGATCCCAGGTTCAGGGGTAATTAATAAAAACCAAATGGGAATTTATTAAACTAGAGTTTGGTGGAAAGTTAAATACACATAGGCTTCCTAACTTGAACAGCAATGCTATCAGCTCTCAGTGCAGATTATGAAGAGTATGATTTCTCTCTAAGGTGTCCCTTGACAAGCACCTAAGTAAAAGGCAGTTTAAAAACACACTGAAAAGGGTAATACCCTCCTTTTTTTTTTTTTTTTTTTTTTAAGACTGCAGTCCCCCAAGGGAATGTTTCAGCATCCTTTAAAATTTATGGAAAATGGAAGAGTAGAGAAAAGGGAGAGGAAAGGAAGTAATCTCATGGCTACCTGCAATGTGTTTCTGCAGGAACAAATAGCAACGTGAACAGAAATGCAATCTCCCCAGTGCCAAGGCCCAGAGCCACGAAAGGGTCACGTTGCGGCAGGAATGTGGGAGTTTTCCTTCAGTGGAACACCATTTCCACTTTGCATGTTGAATATTTGTATGAGCACATCCAAATTTGAACACAGGATTTTTGTATTAGAGACCCATAAATATTGGCCAAAATGCAAGCGTTTAAGCCAAGGGCTGTGTTTTGCCCATGTCCTGGTAACATTTTTATTTTGTAAAAAAGGACACATTTGTTCTTATTCCAGTAGCATTTAGTTCGTTTGCATCAAAGAGGTCATTCAACTTAATATAAGCAATTGTAAAAGTAAGAGGAGAATTGCTGATTCCCTCAGAGAAACCTTGTCAGGCTTTGCACTTGCAAACCTCCCTCTCTCTGAAAGGCATCCAAAATGCACCAAATAGCAAAAGTCCCTACAGGTGCATATTTAATGTAGTAGTTCAGCTAGTGTGCTGAAAAACAAGGAAAACATTCTATACATCATTAATAAAAATACTATTAAAAATTGCACTTCTGAAGTAGAGACCAGAGGTCCAAATGTAAATTTTATCAGACACTGGAATCCCAAAAGCATTGTCTTTATTTTAATAATGATACGTCTCCACTGCCTTCTCCGTAAAGCTCTCAAAATGCCAATTACCCAAGGAAGCACACAGCTCCTCAAGTGAATTCTGCAATTCGCCTGACGCTGACGCAGCCGTGACCAGAGTGCTAGAGCAGTGCCAGAGTTTACCAGCTGAAGTGCTGAAGGGTTGTCCTGTGAGCACAGCCGCAAACCAAAGGGAAATGGATGTTGTCGTTCATTACAGACAGTGCAGCACAGGCCAAGGGAAAGCTCTGGGCAGCACGGCAGCGTGGCCTGAGCAAGCAACACCCACCGAGAGGCAGATCTACTGGCTATAGGCTGTCACGGGCCTCCTGCAGCTCCACAGCTCTAAGCCAGGTCACAGGAATAGTTCAGCGAGGCTTGTCCACCTGAAGATAACTGCGGAGTTACCCCTGGCTGTCGCAGCTCGAGGCTTTGACAGAACAGAGGCTCTGCTTGGGTCACTCCCACTCTTAGCGCCAGCGCTCAGCCAGCACGTATCTTCCCAGCACCTCCAATGCCCGAGCAACCCCCCATTGGCCAAGGGCACAACAGGCCCTTCACTAGTGGACACCGCTAAGCCTCTTCCCAGAACTAGATCCTCTGGCTTGTTTTATTCACATCTCATATTTGCCCTCGCGTTGACGGCCAGGCCCCTTCCTTTCCCCACCACAGCTGTGCTGCGTACATGGCTGTGAGCAGCACTAAGCTCTTCACGTCTCCTCACGTTCTGTGATTAGCCACACCCCTTCTTCTCCACTCTCATCTTGCCTTTCTCTTCTTATCTGTCTTAGGCTATTTTTCACCTGATACTGCCACTGATTCTCCATGCACATTCTCCCCTTTCCTTCTAACCTCCTCCTGTTCTGCAGGGCTGTACAGACTGCGGTCTCCGCGTGCTGCCACCCCTCCCTCCCGCCAGCATCTCTGAGGACAGTCACACACGAGGCTCAGTGTAAGTGCCACATGAAAGCACTGCAGGATTGAGTCCTGGATTATAGGATGTTAGGAGCTTGCTATTAGTCTTTGGTTTATAATCCCTGAGATACAAACTGTACCCAATTAAAAAAACCCAAAGGAATTTCAGTGTATTTTCAGATGTGTGCATACCACACGTGCTATGGAGAGTATGCAACGACTCAGATACCTTTTTACACTAGGATGGGATTCACCTCAGTGCTCACCAACAGCTGTTTACTTTCTGAGGCATTATAAATTAAAAAAGAACAAAAATGTAGAGAGTTTGAGATTAGTACCAGTGAAATGAACAGAGATGTTACTACTTCGTACTTGTAGAAGGAACCCCATGTCTTTTTCCCTCACCAATATCCCAATCTCCTAGGGATTTTTTTTTTTCTCCAAAATCTCTCATGTTTGAGAAAAGTAAAGATCTGTAGATCAGCTTTTGAGTATGATTAAGATTTCACTTCATAGAGCGCACATCTGGTCAAAACATTATCTGAGGTTGCAGCCAAAAACAATCAGTCCCTGTCATGTCTACAGTTTACAGATTGCATGTTTCATACTAGTGGCATAATGAGAACTTTCATTTTTGTCCTCAAAGCAGTACATGATTTGAAATGGCCTCCACATTTCAAGTAATTGTATGTATTAAAACAAATAGCAAAGATGTACAAATTAACCATTCACACTGTCTGGGACTAATAGGCCTTTTTATCTTTACTTATAAGAAATTCTCTTTGGAAACAAGATCATCTTGCCTTAGCAAGGATAAACAAAGCAAGGAAAGGGATCTAAATAACTCATTTGCTTTCTAAGGTGTGATATTCTTTACGCAATATTCAAGTTAAATCATTTCCTATCCAACGTGAGGTGGAAGGGTTCTAGAAGTTACTTGTATCACTCAACAGGAAGGTAACAAAAGAGGTGGTTATGCAGCAAAACATGAAAAATAACATAGTTCATGGGTGAAGATTAATCTAAATTATATTCCAAGGCAATTCTTTGCTGCTGGCTTGTAAGAGTGGTAACAACCTGAATACAAGAAAATTGCTTTCTCAAGGTAACCAGGTCTGTACCAGGGATGGTATACTTACTCACAAGTCGTTACATAAATTGCTCTTCCAAGGACACACTTCAAACCATTTGTTAGTATAAATCTTATGCTACTCAGGACTAGGAATGTTACCTGAGCTTTGTGATGGAAATTGGAGACAAATGGATCCTGGTGGAGCTGTCTGGACTGTAAGTTCAGGCATTTCCAACCTTGGTGAACTTCAACCTTCTCCAAAGAGCTCCTGCAAGAGTTTTTAGATTGATTTTAAAAGGCACTTAGCCAAAATGGTGAAAATGTAGTGAGAATTACACTTGGATGAAGCTTTATAAATTTTGTGCAGTACCTAAGTCTTTTCCAGTAGCCTTCTAAATAAGCTTATGTTGTAGGATATCCAGGGACTGGGAAAGGGAAGTGAAGCAGCTTGATCCCTCTAAACCTCCACCTAAGGCCAGTGAAGGGAGCCCTACTATTCCCACTATAGACAGAGCTGTTGTGTCCCAACTCGGAGTTGTTCTGCACACGTGGCAGAATTCATCAGGCTCTGGACAGGGTCAGCTTGTCCTACTACCACTGGAGATCAAATACTTCTAAAATTGCTTTCTTTTCCCTCCATAAATGAATTTAATCTCCAGCATTTCTACCCTTTGAAGTGTGAAAACATCAGACGTATGAGCACTGCACAGAGCTGTGAGTCATGAAGAGAGAGGTGAGAGATTTATCAAAGAGAGGGGAAAGTGCCAGAGACTCTTTGAAACCCCTGGGCCTACGTTTACGTTAGCAAGTAGTAAGACCCAAGAAGAGTAAATCTGTAGAGTTTGTCCGATTTCTGAATATGCAGCGTCTAACCACATGCTTTGGGGGTCGGAGGGAGGGGTAAGGGGTACCGTGAGCTATCTCCACTCTAGTCCCATCAGTTGGGACATGTTAAATATGGTCTTGGCGCACATCTCCTCATTTAGGTCCATTTGAAAGAAGTGCAGTTTCTGTGCTCTGTGAACCAAAGCATTGTTAAGGGGCAATAACTGGGAGATTTTTGTTGTTGTTATTATTTTTCCCAAAAAGTGCACTCTTGCCAAACTAAAACATTGATGTAGGTACACCTTGCAGGAGCAGCTATAAAGAAAGGATCTGCAAGACAGTGAAGCAGTAATTAAAGGTAGAAAGAAAAGCAGACAGAGGAGAGGCTAAGAAAGAGGGGACAATCTCCAAAAGTTATAAGCCTCATTAAATCCAGAAAACAGAAAGGGAAGAATGGAATGCCAAGTACTCTGGGATTTCTGGCTACCTTTCTAACGACAGCTGGAATGAAAGCCTGAAAGCCCCAAGTCAGTGCACAGGAAAATGAAACTTACTGAAGAGAAGACAAATGTAGGGTAAGCATATAGACTACGATGCCCTTAAATGCAAAAGTCAAGGTGCTGAAACAAGGACAGAAAAACTGTAAAATTAAAGGGTGAGGATGAGAGCAGTGGCCAGGAGGAGCTGGGATTAAGAGAAAAAGATCAAGATTAGCTGAAGAAATCAGACCAAATATTTTCAGTTCAGTCCAAACTGCATTATATCAGGATAATGGGAAATCTGAGATCCCACAATTTTCTGATCTTCCTGGTTTGTTCTGTTCTGCCATAGTCTTGTAGCTTTAAATTTGCCTGTCCCCTATGGAAAGAGTCATCTCCTTGTAATGCCATACCTTATTTTCATGATTAGGCCTATAGCTGAAATATAGAGTGACTCACCAACAGTATTTCAGCTGAGTGAATACAGTAATTCTAATAACTGTCTGCTAATTAGCAGGTTTTTGAGATAAAGACAGTTGAATAGCTTGCATTCTCTGACACCCCAAATTAATAACGCTACAGTAGCAAATAATGAGGTGGTAGACACTGGCATGATTACTTTTTGGTACTGTACAAAATAGATTAGAATGAATCCGGCTTGTTTATCTACACAGCCTAGACCATTTAAAAATGGTGAAGATCTCTGCCTTGGCTCTAATACAGGATGCCATGGAGAGTTCTGTATAAAGCTAGAAGAACTGCTTCTACAGCAAGATTCAAACATTTCCAGATTACAATTTTACAAATAAAATTAATTAACCAACAATTCATTACATTCTAAAAGCTTCATGTGACCATAATAATTCTTGTTTGCAGCCCAAACAGTATTTGGTAATTGCATAACGATGGAGCAATATGGATAGTTTTTGATTACAGTTCATTACATAAGATTACAAGGAAGAATTTGTCTTCAAATCGTAAAAAACTTAATTGACACCACTATTCTAAAATATTTTCAGTGATTAAATTTCAGTCTGTGTCTTAATCAGTTTTATATTAGAAAGGGATTTTAACAAGATAATGCTGTGAACATAATTTCCTTGCATAACAAAACCTTTGGCTGGATCTCATAAGTAATTAAAACTCCAGCCATCTTGGAAATCTGACACACATGCAATTCTAATTTTAATATTCTTTAAGATTATATAGTTTCAAGTTTATTTTTTTCCCTACTACCTTTAATGACATTTAATATCTTCCCTTCACCCCTATAAATAGTCTAAAATTTACACTTGCAGGATAATTTCAGGAGGGGTAAATACCAAAATCATGATATCAGATATCAGAATCATGCCTCAGGACATAAGTTAAACTTCAGCAATAACATGGGTAAAATTACAAAACGCAGTTACTTTTCCTCGCAGTATGTGCAATGGTTCCCAAAGACTGCTCTCTCGGATCTTTCACTCTATCCAGAGGCGTTCTCAGTCCTCACGTAAGCTGGGGCCTCACCCAATCAGACATTTCTACCGCGAGCTCACGTTTACTTCAGAGGCCTTTCTCAACACTCTATTTAAAACAGTAACAGGCAAATAATCTCTTGTGGGGATAACAGGACGCATTGCCCAACGTTGGTGCTGCCCATCCTTCACACAGACACAACCCACCGCCACACGTTTTAGAGCGGCAATAGCACATTTTGATCTACAATACCTGGAGAGAAGGACATAGAGCCACCGTCGTGAAAAACACCGTGCAGTCATAGTTAAGCCTGCCCCATGATAAGCAACTACTACTCCTTCACCTTCAGCTGAACTCCCTCTGACATTTATAAAGATCCCACAGCTTGAATTAGGAGTAACTCGTCAAGTCACTGAACCAATTGAAATTTAAAGGGTCCAGCTGGCTTGTGTGCTAGAGGCACAGTCAAGAGAAGTGCAAAATTCAGGCTCCTGTCGAACAGCTAATTGAGGAACAAGGAAGCAAGAAATTAAGAACAGTCTGAGGGGGGGGGGGGGAAATGTTAATTGCATCATGTTGCATGGTTCACTAAAATTTAATGTCCTGTGTTAAAACCCATCATAACTGTTGATAAGTTGATTAAAACCACACAGCCACGATATCTCGATCCAGACTTCAAACAATATAACTGTGGATCCACAGTCTTGGTACGGGCTTACTACAAGCTGTAAGGAACACAAACTACCAGCCAATGGAGTACATTTTCTTCATTACTTAATTAAAATCTGCCATTTGCAAGAGTGTTCTGAAAATTTTTCTCTGAAAAAGCTGACCTTGTGAAAAATGGATAAAAAGCCACTCGCATTTGTGCCAGTAAGAAAAAAATCAAAACAATAATGAGCTGCTACAGAGGAAAAGCTGCTATTATACATGACTTCTGGATTCCATGACAATTTACTCAATTACCCTGTGTATGTTAAAATACCTTTAAAGACTAAGCAGAAACCAAACACAAGCCAAGCTCATAGCACTGACTGCATGGCAGCACACAGTCATACGGAGGCACAGTTGGGAATACATATAGTTCATGTGATGGACATAATATTTTCAGTGTTATGTATATGTATGCACACACAGAGAGGTAGAAAATGGACAACAACTTCCAGAACCAAGCAATAAAAGTGCAGAGAGTGCAGATTTAAAATACATTTACAAGCAATCTATGCATACATAAATACACAGTTATGGCCTAATGAATTTTTTATTCACTGCAGAAAAGCCCAGCTCTTGTCTGAATGTCAAAGAACAACCCCTGCACTGAATAGCGTGATGACAATTTTCTGTGTCTAGGTGACATCAAGAAGTATGCAGAAATGCATGTGTGTTTGCAATATATTAGGGCAGCATATGAATTGTTTCCCCCCCTCAACTATCAATTCCATGATAATCTTGAGTACTAACTTGTCAAGAGTATAATAATGAAATACAGACACCATGTATTAAAAAAATGTTTATTTTTTCATGAAAAATATTTACGTATAGCTTGGTTTTCTTTATGCAAGTTTAAAACTCAAGTTTAAACATTGGGATTTCAAGAACACAAATATATTGAATTCAAAATTAGCTTCAAGTTACCTGGCACACCTTTCCCTGGAAATCTCAGAAGGCATTTTACAGTACGATGAGCTGGTAACAGCTACCCATTTTGTCAAAAAAGCAGTCCCACCTGCCCTGCGATCATCCCCGTTCTTGTGCACAGAAGCTGTTTTCCCTTGAACTACGCTATTGCTTGTCTAACCCTTCAGTGACCAGGTCAAAGAGCTAAACTAGGGAAAACTAGTTTAAACCAGTGGGGAAAAAAAATGTCTGAAAGATCAAATAGATATTAATTGATCTGAACGTCATTCTCCATTAAATAATATGCCCTCACCAACTTTTGGTGAGGACAAGAGGAAACAGCCTCAAGTTGCACCAGGGGAGGTTTTGATTGGATATTAGGAAAAAATTTCTTCACCAAGAGGGTTGTCAGGCATTGGAACGGGCTGCCCAGGGAGGTGGTTGAGTCACTGTCACTGGAGGGATTAAAAAGATGTACAGGTGCGGTGCTTAAGGACATGGCTTAGCGGTAAACTTTGTAGCACTAGGTTAACAGTTGGACTTGATGACCTTAAGGTCTTTTCCAACCTAACTGAATCTATGATCAAACCTGTTTTAAGAATGCTGTATTGAAAAGCTACATAAAAAGAGCAATAATTTTCTTAAATTTAGCTACTCAAACCATGGTGGGGCTAGATGAGCACCAGAAGATTGACACAAAAGGGGCAGAAATTTGTCACCCAGGCAGAGTGACAGAGTAAGACCATTTCTTCGCTCAGCAGCTAACCCCAAGACCATTTTACCTGCACTAGGAAAGCATGCACTTCGAGGTCACAGAAGAAAAGACAACAGTCTCTCCTGCTTACAACACAACACATCAAAATTTCGCATTGCATATCATGGTTTATTTCCTCTGCCTTTGACAGACTAACAGGAGACATCCAGAAAAGTAACTCTGCTTGTTATTGCCAGATCTTGATTTCTCCAGCCCAATCGCATGTTGCAAGGAGCGACGGCAAGACTGGGTGAAATATTGCACTCACACAAGCTTCTTTATGTGCAGACAAAGTGCGAATAATCCTAGCAGTATGATAGTTGTAGAAAAACACTTTGCCATCTGAACTTCCTGTCACCAGAAGTGTTCCATCTGGAGAAAATTCACAGCCCACTGCAAATCCTTCCACCTGTGAAAATCAAAACCAGTGTAACTCCTGATGCTGATTAGAAAAGTTCATTGTCATATACTGAAAATGAACACAGTATGAAAAAAAAGTATCTTTAAATAAACATACACTGAAGATTTCTCCAGGTGTTTATTAAAACACAGCTATAACACAAAGTTATTTAATCAAGCTATTAAGTATTCATAAAGTCTTCTAATAACTATCAGAGTGAGTACGATTCAAAATAGACTTGCACACAGGAAAGCAAATGAAGCCAATTAATATATCACTGATTATATATCAAACACTATTAGCAGACACATTAAAAAGCACAGGTAGTTTGCTATCTGTTTCCCTTCTAGACTTGGATACTAAGTTCCTTGTGAAGTAGGATACCTTATGTCCTTCATATCTTTTCTTTTTGTTGATTCGATAAGGTCGCTGGGCAGAAAACAAAGCCATGTAGTTCCCATTCGTCTGAGCAACAAACATAGGCTCTTTCGGGTGTAGAGTCAGGCTTGGGCAAGTGTAACGCTCCTGAAAATAATAAAGTTAGTTGTGTTGTATGAAACAAAATATTTGTTCAAATGATTCAGGTTTTCCTTTGACATATTTGAAAGACCAAAAAAGGCAAGCTGTACGTCAGTCATTTCTATAGCATACATTATATAAAGATACTTAACTCACTACAATCTGAAAAAGTCTTACACTAATACAAATATTAAATCAAATCTCTACCCTGCTTTCCTAGATACTGAACAAAATCCCATCTGCCTCTGAACCATAATTATTCTGCAGAACAGCAACTCCAACGCGATGATACTCAATGATCCTCTTTCTGCCCAAGGAGAACTTAAGTTTGAAAGTGAAAGTGAATCCTCTTCTCGAACGTCCCTTCCTCCACAGCCATATTGTACCTTCCATGCTACATTGTACAGTTCTAAAATCCCCATCCTCTCAGTTCTGGCCACACTGACAGGAACAGAAATCACCCCATTTAAACTGATGTCTTTCCCCACCCCACTCTTATAAAAAATAAAAAAAGAAAAAACAGATCACTATTGGTGTATCAAGTCAGAAGTTCCTTATGACAGTGATTTGCCACGTAGTCTGCTGCTGGCTGTAAATTCATAAATATCTTCAAAAATTCATACTGCTTGGCTTTAGTGTTTGTATTTAAGACTGAATTAAGTACTTTCAAAACTCTGCACTGGTGACTGCATCAGAAATCAACCGCTCTCACAAGGTTTCCACCAGGTCCAAACCTCTGCTACTTTCAGCCTAACCTACAGACACAGCGCTGGGTTTTGATGCCATAAATACAGATTAAGAGAGCTTTGGCTGTAGGATGCGTCTGCATGTGACGGACTCCAGGCTGACAGCGATCACTGGACACCACGGGCTATGTGGTAGAGTAGGAAGAACATCAGACTGGTGGTGGTGTGTGGTTTGGAAGTGAAGAATTGGGAAGGAATTTCTGGATATTGTAAGGTATTGGGCACAGAACCAAAACAGGGTTAGGAGGTGTCGCTGGGCAGGAGTGTGCTCCACGGCAGAGCACTGCATGCTTCCAGGGAGAAACTGGGTTTAACAATACGAGATCAGAAAGCACAATGCAATCTGCAGGAGCACCGTGCTGTTGTGTTGGGTATAATGTGGCAGTGGGTTATTTTAGAGCTTTTAACTACTAATTTGTCAATGCAGAGAAGCAACAGATCAAGTCCTGTTGAGATCTCATCTGTTTGGTGAGCCCAGGGGTTCTCTTCCACCTTGAAGGGTTCAAAGGTGAAATTCAAAGAAGTGAAGCAGAGTTTTCAAAATCACCACCAAAGTTTTGTTTACTCAAAGTGCAGAAAAGGGGGAAACCAGTCCATATCAGAGATGCTGTAGTTGTGAGAAGATAGGCTGGTGGGGATTTTTTTGTTTGCTTGTTTGGTGGAGGATAATGAGAAAAAGTTGTTTGGTTGGTTTTGAATCCTTGATGCTGAACCTGACTGTTCTGTACCTTATATATACACAGCTTTTTTTTCTGTTGCCTATACAAGATGTTGACAGATCCAATATTGGACAAAGACATCACTGTGGAAATTAAATGTGAAATAATCCCATTAGATCATCAACTGTATGCCCTTGTCAGTAGAGAAGTGTTCATTTTATCCAAAAAGCATCCATATACAAATCAATCATATTATATTACATAGGATATTAGACTTGGTTTTTCAAAAAAGACCCAGGGAGCTGGAATTATCTATTAACTTCCTTGGTAACCTCCTCTGAGGCTGTCACCCTTTCTAGACAATTTAGTCCATTCAGTATCTTGCCTGGATAGATTACCAAGAAAAACACTGCACCTGCACTGATAAAAGTAAATTTTGGCTCTGCGATTATGCCACACTAGATATCTATATGCATGTAGCAGGTTGCTATAATTATTCGAATATTAAACTCAATTTGTCAATAGCCCTCACTGCAGCTGATGAGAAATGTATGAAAAAGTGTGAGAAAAGAAACGTGGCACTATGGCAACTACTGCCATGCACTGCTGGCAAGCTAGAATGACACTGCAGTGGCCTTGCCTAAATATAGCTTAGGTGTCAGCGAATGAGCACTGAAATGTAAATATTTTTAATACAAGGAGACCTATCAGTCTTCAAGTTCATTTTTTAAGAATAATCAAGTGTTTTTAAAACACTTAACACCACCTACATTAAGAGCATTTTATACATCTGCAATCATCCGGCAGAAAACCAAAAGCTTTTTTTTTTGAACGACACTGACAAGCATGAAATCCTAAATCATGACCCAAACAATAGTAGTTGTTAATCTTACATGAAAAATCTGATTGGAGATTTTCGCAGCGCTTTGGAAGTCCCATGCAATAATGGTACGATCAGCTGAGTCACGGCTTACTGCATCGGTGCTTGTAAGAAATTCTCTTTCTTCAGGGAGAAAGAGTATATCCAATGTCTGTTGCACAGCTGCTTTGTACACTCGCAACACCTAATGGATAGAAAAGTTTGTTATGTTTTGACAGATTAGAAGAACATGATAAGCTACTTATTAATACAAAGAGAGAAAACCCATCGCAAACATTTTATCATTTTAAAATTTTTAAACATTATTATTTTAAAATAATATTTTTAAAATTTGAAAAAGTAATGTTGAAATTTTAAATGTTGAAGTACTAGTGTATTAAATAGCTTGTTAATGTATACAAAGAGTCTGCACACAGGAAAACTAAATGAGATTAAAAAAGGCATTTATATATTATATTTATATATACCTAAGCTTCTGTTATAAATTCCCAAGGAACTAAGAGTTAGATGCAGAAAGAGCTTTAGACACCACAATGTTTGCAGTGGAGCTGGGTCTACACAAACTCCCTTCCATTTTATGAATTCTTCTGGATTCTGCTTATGCCACTGCAACTGGAAGAGTGGGCTAACAAGAATCTTACGAAGCTCAACAAGGACAAATGTAAGATCTTGCACCTAGGAAAACATAATCCAGGAGTGCAGCACAGGCTGGGATCTACCCAGCTGAGGAGCAGCTCTGTGGAAAGGGACCTGGGGGTCCTGTAGACAACAAGCTCAATATACAATATGCTGCTGCAGCAAAGAAAGGCCACGCGATGCTGGGTTGGATCAACAAGGGCATCACCAGCAGAGACAAAGAAGCCATTATTCCACTCTACTCGGTGCTTGTCAGGCCACAGCTGGAATAATGTGTTCAGTTTTGGTCCTTGCTATGTAAAAGAGATGTAGACAGGCTGGAGGGGGTCCAGAGAAGGGTCACAAAGATGATCAAAGAACTGGGAAGCCTGCCATATGAGGAAAGGCTCAGAGAACTGGCTTTGGTCAGCCCTGAGAAAAGGAGGCTTATGGGACACCTTACCACCATGTTCCAGTGTTTAAAGGGTGGCTATAAAGATGAAGATTCCTGTTTAAAAGGAGTCACATGGAAAAAGACAAGGGGTAATGGGTACAAGTTACTCCTGGGGAGATTACAATTGGACACAAGAGGAAAATTTTTCACACTGAGAACAATCAGCCATTGGAAACAGCTCCCCATGGTAGTGGTGGATTCCCCAACACCGGACACTTATAAGATTCAGCTGGACAGGGTGCATCTGGACTGTGCTTTAGCCGTGAAAGGCTAGACCATCCTTGAGGTCCCTTCCAACCTGATAACTATGAGTCTATGATTGATCTTCAGAGTGCTCCTAATTCAATCTGAGCATCTCTCTTCCTCCTTCCAGGAAACTTCAGAAGTGTAACTCTTTGCTCTTTTTGTTCTAAAAATCTTCAACTAGTTATAGAGCCAAGGAAAAGAAAGGAATTAAGTTAGTGGGGATTTGGGACTTAGAGGTACAAAAAGGACACGGCAGGAAGTGAATATTCTTGTTGATCCTTCCAGACTTAATTATAAATCAGTTTATGACTGCAGATGAGTAAAGTTGATGATTCAAGGTTCTCCCAGTCCCACGCTGCTGTTTGTCATTGCTTAGCTTGCAAGTGGTGAGACCCCGGTGTCAGGACCGTAGGGCAAGGGAGCAAAGCCTGCATGCTCAGTCAGAAACTGCCTACAAGGCCAATGTGAACACACTCGGCAGAAGGCTACACCGTTCATGAGAAGATCTCTCAGCCCCATCAAGGGGTCTGACACCCTCTCCTGAAAAAAGAAACCCAAGCAGAGTTTGCTCTTTTCAAGTGCTGCCAGAGAGGGAGGGATGGAAGGAACAGGAGTGCTGCTGTCAAACAGTTCAGTGCTTCAAGGACTCGATCAGGGTCCTGCCTTGGTCTACAAGGATTCAGTCCCACACCTCCCACCTCATCTGCCTACTGACTGTCCTGATAAGAAGCAGTGTCTGATGCTCCTGCTAGTCACTGCCGAAAATGCAGGGCAGCAGGGAAACAAAGTCATCAATACTCCAAAGCACTTCTGGGCTCAAGCGTAAATAATGTGGTTTCCCATCATATAATCAATGCATATGAACAATCTCTAAAGAAGTTTGTGATGTAAAAGGAAATACCAAAATTCCCAAATCTTCACAACTCAAAAACACCAGAGTTCCCAAAACTAGATCCTCTTTCAGCACTTATACCAAAGCAGGTTGGATCCACACAGAAATAGGTCCTCAGCCACAGGATTCTGAATATTTCTACAGCCTGCGAGTTGGATCTTAAAAAGAGAGACTTTGAACTATTCTAAGGGATATATGAACAATTTGAATTTCCTTTCTTTCCACCTTTCTTTGTGAAATTCTGCATCAATGTTGTCTACTTTAAATTTTGCAAATCAATACTTCTGCTTTCTTTTTCTCTGATTTGCCTCCAGCTAAGAGAAACTTCAAGGCAAATGGCCAGATCAAAGCAATCCATCTCTGAATATGGTGATCCTTAAAACTAGGACACTGGAAGACTCCTAGTTATTAATATCTAAATCTCTCTCTCTCCAAGACAGCTAAAACGTAGCAGCCTGCACTTCCAACAGGGTCTTCAGAGGTTAGCCCTTCTTCTAATGTCACTACAAAACCTAACAGAGCACAGAGGATGCTTCAAAGTATTATACTGAAATGCTTTCCAACTTTGTGAGGCATTTCAGTGCTTCCTTTATATCTCTAACACAGCACATGACTGCTGACTTCAGGACCTTTTACAGATACTGTAAGCACATGCATTTAAAAAAAAAATAATTTTCAGGTGTCACAGTGTAATAGCCTAGATTATACCTCTGGTTTATATACTTTACCCAATAAAAGAAAAATCATTGCAAATATCAAACATGAGAACTTCTTGATTTCTTGCCTCAAGCTCAAAAACCTTTGACTGTTTGGAAATGTTCAGAACTAGCTGATGCTGCTTTAAGGTAGCGATATACCAGATGATCTCCTGAGATCCCTTCCAGCTCCGCTTCCTGTGATCTCGGCATATAGAAGGATGTCAGCAGCAGCTGCTCCAATTGCTTTTCACAGGCTCTGCAAAGAGCCTCAGTCAATGCAAGCACCCTACACACCCCATAATACCACCCACAAGATGTAAACCTGCAGAATCAAAAACCAGCGCACTTTTCATCAAACTGCCTGCATTTTTAAGATCGCAAATATACAAATGTGTTACTTGTTCTCGTCAGATTTTTTCAGCCTAGGAATCTGCATAATATACAAAGCAATTAAACTCTGTAAAGCCAAAAGTGGTATTTGCATATTTATAGCCTCCACTTTCTCTATGGAGAAATCACCATGCATAGATAGCTATTTCTTCACAGAGTTATAAAAGGAAGTCCATAGTTTGTAACGAAAGTAAAAAATTAAGCTGTTTTGTAGGAGAAAAATAAAAAAGAAACCCCCGAAGTAAGAAAAACAACTCACAAAATATAATAGCTGCCTGGAACGAGAAACGGGACATTTCATACAGAAACCTGAAAGCTTTAGGAACTGCAAGAGAACTGAAATAAAGTTAATTTGAGAGGAGGGGACACAAAAAGGCTCTCCCACCCTGGCAGATTGAAGGACGCAGCTACTTAGCAGCAGGCACCTTCAGAGAAGTGACAAGTCTCAACCGGAGACTCGGCAAGATCAGAGCACGGAGCTGCACAAATGTGTAGGAACAGGGCAGGGAGCAGAAACAAAGGCCAGTTGGTGCTGGGAAATGAAGCATGATGTAGAGCAATAAATGATAATAGAGTCCCAAACAGTGGTTCACAGTAGAGCTTCTACAGTATTTTCTTATTCTCAAGACAAAAAACTTGGACATACCATTTGGATCTTCATCTTGTAAAAAAACCCTGTGAAATGTAAAGTAGGTATGTATCCCGTACGTACACTGTGTCCAGCACTGTCAAGGGGTTATAGTTTCGTTCTGGGGCTTGTTTTTAAAGGTTTTGGACCAACAGAAATCTCTCAGTAACAAAAAAGAAGGGACTGTGAAGTGGTAATGTGCACATAGTTTTAATTTTTGATGAAATCCTGTTGGGATCTTACATAAATACATAAACTGTCACTGTCAAACATTTTCACTGACAATCTTTAAATATATTTGCTTGCCTGTTATCAAATAGGATACCTAACTGAACTAGCTGTGTGTCAGCTCTCTAACAGGAAACTGTCTTTATAAAAATTAGTACAAAAGACCATCTTTTTCTATATGGTTGAAACATACCTCAGGAAAAACTATGCTGTTTGATCTTCAAACCACATAGTAAGAACTGACTCAGAGAACAATAAATTATCACTTTGAATGGCAGCTGGGAACTTGATATACATAGTATTTAAATTCCCCCATAAAGATAGCTCTCAAAAATAACTAATTGCAACACCCCTGCTCAGAAAAGTACTCATAATTAAATCTGCTTTGTTCAACCTTTGACAATTAATTCATGACATGCCTGAGGAACTTGCTTGAGGAAAGCACCAGTTTCTCTACCCTGCTGGCTTTAGTCTGTTAATAACAGCTTTTGCTCTTTTTCTATTTGTAGATTTATCACCCATAAGCACTGGAAAACCACAGTTCACTTCAATGTAAACACTTTCTGGACACAAAAGAAATAATTTCGAAGGAAGGCCTAATAGTTTCTGGTGTCAACACAATCCAACATAATAACAAAGTTTCTTCTCTAAGGCAAGAGTTCATGGCTGCAGGCATTTGGCTAGAAAGGTAAATTTAAGCAAATTAAATCAGTTTCAAACAGATTCTTGTGGTTCTGGTGACTTGAAAAGCATGCTGTGATGCCGAATTCAAGGTATATATTTCAGATGAGTGTTCTGTAATACTTCTTTCCATAAAGCACAAGCAATGCCTGGTATTATGTTTGTCAAGACAACTCAAAGCCTCCCCACAAGCAACTCAGAAGCTGCTGCTCACCCCAGCTCTGTGCTGGTCACCTGTAACCTATGTGCGCCGCACTTCCCCAAAATCTTCTCGAGCTTTACCCAAGTGGTGAGAAAGAACCGTGCTGTTATAGTCCTTGCCCTGAGCAGCAGGAGATGAGGTCTCAAAACAAATCTAGTAAAACAAAGGGCAATCTGGATGGTCATGGGAAAAAACCTTTATCAGTCAGTGCCATGGCTTCCAACCTGTAAACATTTTTTCTTCCAATTCTTGTCCTACCTTTTTAGATTGAGTGCTTTGGCATGAAACAGTCTATTCCTACTTGCATGGCCGGTAACTAATGGAATGAAGGACTCACTTCTCTGTGAAACAGTACTACACCATTACTAGTAATAAAAAGTGCGTTTTAACTTAAAAGGAAGTTTGTTTTACATAAAATAGAAACTTTTTTTATCTACTGTAGTGGAAGCCATTTGTGTTCACCTATTTACAGAGTAAGGTGCTGAGGCAGATGACTACTATTTGCTTTTTAACTACATGTTCACAACAAAACCACAACTATATGACAAATCCAATTTATATCTCAGACCTCCATGTGAAAACTATAATGGTAATTTTATCTCAAAATACATGATACTATCGCAGGCAATAAGATCAAGCATGCTACAGTTTTATGTTCTTTTAAAGTCTTTAAACATGACTGCTGTATTTCTCTTTATGTAATTACTTTGCTTTTCTTTTGTTTTTTTTCCTGTTTATAATTGCTGTTTTCAGACACAGCTCAAGATTATCAAGAGGTCTTGAGAACAATTAAAAGGAAAGGGAGACTGATTAAAATGAAGAAGTAGTTAAGCTTAATCTGGTATTGCTCTGTAAGACTTCAGACGTGAACAATGTACATGGATTTTTTTAGTGACTCTCAGATTGCTTAAGAAGGCATAAGAATCTTCTGATGGAAAGTGACAACTATATATTATATATATAA
>NW_010228803.1:0-11540 GCF_000690775.1 Eurypyga helias
ATGGAGCCGGGGGAGGGTGCGCGGGGGGAGATTTTGCGGCGATGTTTAATATTCAGGTCACATGACGATGGCAGCAGGAGCAGCACCAGCATCCCCGCTCTGCTGAAATAGCCACTGGAGAAGGAAGGGAAGGAGAGAGGGGGGAGAAAAGGACACAGGGAAGAGAGAGAGGGATAAAAAAGGATCCTCGTAGCCCACCACACCACATCAGGCCGTAAAAGTGGGGGAAAACCCACCCCCTCGGGAGAGGATTCAGAGACAAAGGAAGCTTCATGTTCAAAGGTAGGATGCTCTGGGCTTGGCAGGGCTGGGTGATGCCGGGGGGGGGGCGCGGGGGCGCTTTGGGTGCCCCCACGCTGCCCGTCTCCGGCCACAGGGAAGGCATATCGTCCAAGGGCGGCGGGGAATATCGGTCCTGCCTTTGTCTTTCCTCCTTTTCATCCTTTCGGTGGCAGCAGTCTGGCATGAAGGAGAGCGAGCGGGGCTGGTTGCGGATGGGGAGTAGCTGGCGCCAGGGGCTGCTCTGAAAGAGAGGGATAATCCGAGCTGTTCCAGAGCTGGGGAAAGCCCTCAGGCTGCTCGGTGGCTGGCTTGTCCCTCTCCAGTGACAGTCGCTGCGGGGGCAGCAGGGACATCCTGTGCTGCTCCCTGCACATCTGAGCCAGGGGTGGGCAGGGGGTGGCACGGGTACCCCGATCCGAGGTTGCACAGCATCCTCCTGCCTTGTGGTACAGCCGGGGTTTGGGGTACGGGCTGGGCTGGGGACCTGCACAGCCCCTTCACCTCCAGCTTCTGCGTCCCAGAGAGCCTTTGGCACAGGCTGCCCTAGATTTCACTACAGCCCTGGCTGATCCCAAGCTGAGGGTGAGGAAGGCTGCTGCCGGGAAGGCTGCAGCAGCCGAAAGGGCTGGGATGAGTTTCCCTGAAATGCCCGGTGATCCTCCATCAGGGCAAAAAGATCTGGCAAGGAGAAGGGCTCTGTTCTGCACCCTGGGGTCAGGCAGCACATCTGGAATGGCTGGGCCCTCGCCTTGCACAGCTGGGAGAAATGCCCTGGGGTCATCATGGAAGCGGAGGGGAAAGGGATTGCTCAGTCCAGCACCGCTGCAGATCTGAGGCAAAGATCCTGATGCCTGCAAACCCCACACAGGCTGTGCTACCGAAGCAGCCTCTTGCTTTCCTTCCTACGGGTCTGGCATCACCTGCCGAGGGCCTGCTCCTGCCAGCGCCTTCAGGCTCCAAACCCATCCCTCCTCCCCATCCCATGTCTGCAGAGAGTGGGGCTGTGGGCCCGGGGCCACGTGGGTGGAAGGGGCTGGGGTAAGAGGTGCGTGTGGATCAGTGCCCCCCGACAGAGCGGGATGGACTTGTGCTGCACGGGAAGAGAGCCACGGCGAGGCTGTCCGTGTGTTATCTGGGGGTTCAGTAGCCTTTCCTTGCTAGAATCTGGGTTGTGGTGAGCTGTTGGCAGCCCTCCCTCCCTCTTGCCACTCAGACAAAGGACGGGAAGGCAGGGGGAGGGGATACGGCTGTATCTGGGTTATCGGGACAGAGTAGATGTTAGTCCCCACTACCTGAGCCCTAAGGGACCTGCCGGGCCACCTCTGTCCCCAGCTAGCTGTTGCAGACGTCGGAGGCAGGTGGACATGAAGGATGTGTTGTGGTCGTGGTGGCTGCTGCTGGCCACGTACGCCGGCCTTCCCGGGAGAGGTTTTGGGGTGGATCGGTAGGTGTCAGAGGCGGGAGATAGCTGGGACCTCTGGGACCTCTCTGAGTGCCCATTGTCCTTCTGGCCTTGCGTACCCCAGACCCAGACACTGCACTTCTCCCTGCTTCGGACCTGAGCGGACCATCTCCTCTGAGCAGATTATCCCCTGGCAGCCCAGCCTGGGACACCTCTCACCAGGAACCAGGCAGTGGAGTATTGCCAGCAACCGCCCTCTTAAATCAGCTTCCCTTAGCACACAGAACAAAGCAGCAGGGAAAAGGTTGGTAATGCAAACGGCGGATGCAAGCGGTTAACCTTGGCTAACCCTCTGTTCATTACCAGCTCTACTGGCTGTAGTGCTCTCTCATGAATTCATTACAGGGAGCAGCTGGAGGGGCTGTGGGATGTGCCTGGGATGCATCATCGTACCCCTTGACCAGTCAGAGTGCTAATGGAGCTTCCTAGTAGCATTAGCATTACTCCATGTAAAAGAGCCATTCCCGGGAAAGCAGGTAGACAAATTTTGTGTGTCAAGGTGCCTCTATAGCTCTGGCCCTGGTTTCACACATCCTGACCTCCCTGGCAGGCTGTTCCTCGGTTGGCCCCTTGGGTTCCTCCATGGAAGTCAAGAGGAGGATAATCACATGCAGAAAGCGGAGCCCTTGGGTGCCTCTTTGCAAAACGGGGTCTTCCCTTCCTGCAGGTGAATGGGAGGGCACCCGCGCAAAGAGAAACACAAGTGACCAGGAGGAGAAAGGGAGGTTGCCTACCCTGAGGCATTGAATGTCCAAAATCAAAACGCCCAGGGCAACAGTACCGGTATAAAATCCAGGAAATATTTAAGGAGACTTCTGGGCACCTTCTCTCCTGGTCTCAGGACTTTTCACAGGTGCTCAGGAACCTGACTCTGAAATATCTGCTCCGGCCACCGCAAGCTGCTGCCTACGGCAGTGAAGCCTGCGAAGGGATGGGCACGTGTGGTGATGCCCACACCAGAGCTACCAACATCTGCCAGCTCTGGGCAAAGCATCAGACGGAGGGAAAAGTGAGGGTGCTCACTGGAGGATGCTGCAGCAGGATGAGGGGCAAGGCACAGCCAGGCGACTGTAGTACAGGTGGCGTTGGGCAGCCCGGGAGAGGACGGGCAAAGGGCAGGGTGCCGGAGAGCCGGCTGGCTTGGCCCTCCATGCTGTGCCGGAGAGATGGGCTTTCCTGGCTGGCAGCAGCTTTGACAAATCTGGAAAAAGACAACAGGAGCCCCAGGGGCTGCTTTGTCAAAAAAACGGGTGTAAGAGCGGATTGCAGCTGAGAAGCGCTCGGTTCGGCAGGCTGCCTCCTCCGGCAGCTGCCCGGCAGCGTGAGCTGTTCCGGATTGCCAGCCTGGCTCAAGCCAACGGTCCATCTTGTGCCCTGGTCCCCCCAGGGTGCTGCTTGCTGCTTCAGAGGAGGAGGATGATAGCTCAGAATGCCCTTGCATGGTGGGGAAGAGCTGGGAGTTGGGGCCATCCTCCAGCAGACCTTTTCCCTGTGAGCAAGGTGGCATGGAGGTGGAGTAAAGCCAAGACCTTTTGGATGTTCCCCATGGGTGGCCTTGCCGCTGTCCCCTTACACAGAGAGAAGATCCCTTCTCCCAGTTTAAATTCCCAAGTGGTGTAAGAGGAGCTGGGTGGAGACACCCTTCTCCTTGCCCAGGGTAGCCCTTCCGCCAGGTGTACCCCCAGCATATGACAGTGGGATATTAAAGTTTATATATAAAATGTGATTTTTTTTCCCTGTGTGGAGCAGCCCTTTGTGTCTGCACAGGAACTTTGATGTGGGAATGGTAGGCAGGGTCACCAGCCAGCCATGCAGCCTAACCTCGTCCTGGAACAAAACCTCTCTCACCTCTCCCCAGCCTCTGCCCAACCAGGCTGAGCTGTCACAGGGAGCACGGGCTGGTGACATCAGTGTCCCCTGCCCGGTGACCTCTGAGTCATCTTCCTCTCCAAGAGGCATGTGTCGCCCACCGAACGGGAGTCGCCTGCCCTGCCGCTCATGTGCTCCTCTGCAGCCGGCGGGTTCTGCTGAGGGGAGCGAAAAACTCCACCGAAATGATGGAAAGGGATAATTTAGTGTGAGATACTTGAAACGAAGTGGCATCCAAAACAAGCAGAGTGCTTACCAAGCAAAAACACACGCTGTCCTGTCCTGGAAAAATAAGCATCTAATGAGACAAAGCATGGGGGAGTCAAGTAATTAGAGTGGGAGAGGCTCTAGTTTGCAGCTGGTTTGTATATGAAAGGTATTTGATTCCCATCCCCTTCATCTTCCTTTCTCGATTCATCCCTCACGCCTCCCTTCCCCAGCAATTACAGCTTTTCTTCTGTGCCCTCTCCTCTGCCAACCTCCGGCTTCCTCCCAGCGTGTGGGACCTGCTCACTAATGAGACAAGAGACTAACAGACAAGGCCTGTCCCAAGCACTGTGTGCCATCACCTGAAAAACAGCTGGGGAGGCCAGAAATCCTGCAGGGCCTTTTTTTTCGGCCATGTGTTTTACATGGAAGAAGCGAGGAGGGGTGGCAAGGAGGGAAAGGTGCTGATAATTGGTTTATTGATCAGGATGATTAGTCTTGAGCATGACAAAAAGCATCTACCTACGGGCGGGAGGGAAGCGTGGAGGTTGTGGCCATATTTTGCACTTCCACCACTGCCTTTCTTTAAGGAGCTCAGCCCACACAGCACGGGCATTAACATAGGCTGCCCGGGCAAGGGCTGAGCCTCAGGTTAAATCTCAAACTCCGTTTCAATGCCAGGAGTTAAGACACGATAATTTTTCAAAGTCCGTTCCATCGCAAATATCATGCTAAACTTGAAGGGGCAAAACACTGATGATCCTGATAATTAGGAGACAAAAATGAGGAGGCACACACAGAGCTTTGGGCACAGCCAGCATCACTGGGTCTGCTCCTGCCGTTTGGAGGTGGCCATCAGTACGTTCCATGCTCAATGAGCCCCACTTCTCCACCTCCTCATCTGGAGTGATACACAGAAGAGGGTGCTGGAAGCCCTAGTAGATGTTCCTCCATGGAAAGCCGTACTGCTAAAACCCCACCATTCAGTCATGCTCAGCAGCCCCTGAAATGGACACTCAAAAGTTGCCCTCAGGCCCTGTGACAAGGCAGCAGGGAGGTCCTCGTTACACCTCTGTGTAAATCGTTACACCTCTGTGTAAATCATTACACCTCTGTGATGATTCTTCAATTTTTCTCCTCGTGCAGGGCCAGTGGAGAGCAAAAACGAAGCAGCTATGTCTGAGCTGGTCCCAGAGCCACGACAAAAACCCGCCGTACCAATGAAACCCATGGGCATTAACGCCAACTTGCTGGGCTACATCGGCATTGACACCATCATCGAGCAGATGCGCAAGAAAACCATGAAGACGGGGTTCGACTTCAACATCATGGTTGTAGGTAGGCAGGGACCAGCTGAGGTACTGGGAACTGTGACCAGGGGCTGCCCCATGAGGCCGGTGGGGAGAGCGAGCCCTGCAGGGAGGGCATGAGGGAGCAGACAGTGCTTGCTCCCAGGGGAAAGGAGAGCTTGCACAAGGCAAGCGGACACCTCCAGCCTCCTCTCCTGCCAGCCTGGCTCCATCCCAGGGGCCTGCTGTCATTGCTGGCCTGTGGCAGACGTCACGAGCTTCCTCTTTGCAATCCTCAGGTCAGAGCGGACTGGGAAAGTCAACGTTGGTGAACACCCTCTTCAAATCCCAGGTGAGCCGCAAATCTTCAGGCTGGAACCGGGAGGAGAAGATCCCCAAGACGGTGGAGATCAAAGCCATCGGGCACGGTAAGAGCCAGGCTGCTGGGGTGGAGGCAATACTGATGCTTCAGCACAATCTTGCAGAAGATCCCAGTAGTGTGTGCAAGCAGTTCTTTGGTGTTAGGCAGCCCTTTCTCTAGGGAAAGCTAAAGGACAAGTTCCGGTTTTAGGTGGCCTCAGACCCAGCCAAGGCTTTTACTAAACAGCAATGCCACTGGTGCCACAGCCAAAAGTGAGGGGTAGGAAAAGTTGTAGATACTTCTCCTGCAGGGCATTAATCTGCAGGTGTGGATTAAGCCTTGCTGGAAGTCATTCCCACCTGCAGCCGCTTAATGGTCGCTACAAATTGCATTGTCGGGTCCCTTCCCAAGCCTGGTAGAGCACATCTCCTCCTGGCAGAGCACCATCACAGCTTCTATGGTGGTGCAGGGCAATGAGCATCATCTCAGGTTCAGGATGATGTGTTGGAGGGGCGGACAGGTTGTGTAGGGTAGGTACTACGTCTGGGCCACAGGCCGAGCACAAATCCATTTTCCTGTGGCAGAGTGGTATAAGGTAGCTTTGGTGCAGAAATTACCAAAATCTGGGGTCACAAATGAAAGTGGGGGTCACAACTGTTGAGGCATGACCCAGCCGGGCCTGGTGATGCTTGCAGGCAGTGATGAGGGCAGAGCGCTCTTGTTCCCCTGTAGGGCACAGAGACCTGTTTCAGGACGGAGCAGGTCCCTAGGGAGGTGTGTGATTGATTGCCATCTCTTCCCCAGTCATTGAAGAAGGTGGTGTCAAAATGAAGCTGACAGTGATCGACACGCCGGGGTTTGGAGACCAGATCAACAACGAGAACTGGTGAGTTGTACATGGTCGAGGCCTTCTGTCCCAGAACAGGCTGCAGTTCAGGTGGTGTGCGGAGCGACTCTCATCTGCTTGGCCTGGAAAGTGCCTGCAAACTAGGGTAACGGGGACATGGAATGGTGAACGCCATGGGTCTGTGCGCACGCTCGGGGGTATGCACACATTACAGAGCAAGTGCCTGTTCCCATGCTCAGTTACAGAAACTCTTCAACATCTCTGCGGATGGCGAGATGCTTGTGGTGGGTATTTTTTTATGCCTGAGCCTGCTTTGCTGCTGTCAGAGCCGGGAACACTGTAGGCAGGAACATGAGGAGATTTGTACCTGTCTATTCATCTCTCTCCCACCTTAACAGCTGGGAGCCTATTGAGAAGTACATCAACGAGCAATATGAAAAATTTTTGAAAGAGGAGGTGAATATTGCAAGGAAGAAACGAATTCCAGACACGCGGGTGCACTGCTGCCTCTACTTCATCTCCCCCACGGGTCACTCGTACGTACGCAGTCCCTCGTCCTTCCCCATTAAGCCCTTGGTGCCTCTGCAGCAGACGTACCCTGCACTGCTCCATCTCGGCCACAGGCCCAGGGGTCCTGCCTGCGGGGCTGGCCACTCTTCGGCTTCACTTTGGGTGCTGTGGGGCTTGGAAGAGTCTAGGATAACCAGGGCAGGAGAAACACCACTGTGGTTTTTGGGAGAGGGCAGGATGGATGGGAAGGAGATGAGAGCATGGTGGCAGCAAGCGGGGTACATACAAGGGAGGTTTCGTTGCTGCTGGGAGAGTCAGTAGCACAACAGGTGAGGAGGGTGAAGTGACCCCTTCCGTGTTGTTCCTTCTTGGGCTGCAGCCTGCGGCCTTTGGACCTGGAGTTCATGAAACATCTCAGCAAGGTGGTGAACATCATCCCTGTTATTGCCAAGGCTGACACCATGACCTTGGAGGAGAAGACGGAATTCAAACAAAGAGTGAGTATCTCCTCTCCTGCACAGGATCCCTCCCTGCCCCGGCTCAGAGGTGGGAGAAATGGGTGGTATCCTTCTTCCCGGGATGGCAGTGCAGTCCCTAGGGCATGCTGGGCACTGGGTTGGTGGGTAAGTCCTGAGTCTGTCCTGAAGGTGCAGCTGTTTATGGCTCCGAGCGCACCTGTTAGAGGGGGAAGAAAGGTGTGTATGCCTGTGGCATCTCTTGATACGCTCTGCCACGGGAACTGCAGAGCCAGGTGAGTAGCAGGGCTCGGGGAAGAAAGATATGTCATTGCAGCCACATGTCCTTGCTTCACTGCACGCTTCCCTGGGGGCAATCCCTCCAGCCCCTGCCCGTGGGGAAGGATGTCCCAGGTGTGTTTGCCCGACCGTCCTGCCTGCCTTCCCTTCAGGTTTGGGTTGCTTTGTGCTCCAAAATGTCTCTCTGCCCAGGTGCGCAAAGAGCTGGAAGTAAATGGGATCGAGTTTTACCCCCAGAAAGAATTTGATGAGGACTTGGAGGATAAAACAGAGAACGACAAAATCAGGGTAGGAAACATTTTATTGTGGGAGAGGGGGCGGGGGGGGGGATGAGGGCTGGTCATATTTAGCGAGTGTAAACCAGACCTGTCACTAAAAGGTTTTAAGTGGTTCACAATCCCTGAAGGAAAGATGCAATGGATGTAAGAGATGGTAATTCCTCCCTCCCAGGTTAATTTGTCCCTGTCCTTGCTACAGGATGCTATGGAGGCTGAGTGAGGAAGGACTGTGTTTCACCTCCTCTTGCTGAATACACTGTTTGGCCACTGTTAAGGAGCAAAGGGACCTGGTGTGTGGCTGATATCCAGCCTCTGTCCCAAACAACTGCCCCATGAGCCCTCTCATCCACTGACCAAACGACCTGAAAAGCATTCCAGTTCTTTGCTCCCCCCGCCCCTGAGAGAAGGCTTGTCCCCTCCTTCCCTCCTGAAAGTGTCTCCTAATTTCCAGCCTGTGTTTGTTCATGGCCAGGTTGTACCTAGAATTGTATCTGTGTTCTTGTGCCAACACTGACTCGAGCAGTTCTCCTGCACAGTGGTCCTCTCTACCTCTCAAGGCAGTTAGAGAACGGCATTATCTGTTGCTGACCACCTGGCCAGCTAAAGGAGACAAGCTCCTTTGGATGAGCATTCCTCAGTAGTCCATGGTCCTAGTCACATTTTTCTGTGCTTGCTCCAGTTTGATTGGATTTTCTAGCACTGGTGCTGGTACCCCATACTCCCCTGTCTCTTCTAAGATCTGAACTGCTAATCTCATGGACCACATGCGCTTTTTAAACAATTGCATCACACTGGTGGCTCGTGGTCATCTTGTGACTGACGAGCACGTGGGGTCCTTTCCCTCCTTCAGTCATTTCTTGCTTATCAGCTCCAGCATTGCAGCAGGAAAAAAATGCTCTCTGTGCCTCAAACTTAGTACATATTCTGAGATAATAACCCAGTCTGCCTTTGTCCTGACAACACCTCTTGGCCTTGCAACGCTAGTGCTTTTAATTATCCCACTTATCACTTCTGTGGCCAGGCCATTAATAAAAAATAGATTGGCCTCCATGTCAGTCCTAAAGAAACTCCAGTGTTGCAGCGTGACACTTCCCCTTTCCACTGCCCTCGCTGTCACAGCCCCAACAGAAAGTGCCACCTTCCCCCGCTTAATTAATCATTTCCCATTTGGCAATTTCACACATTCTGGGGAAGACCAGATGGGCTTTGCTTCTTCCCCAAACTGTTACTGGTTTTGAGAAGAGCACCACGTTTTGTTCTGCACTTCAGCGTCGTTGCCCTAGGTTTGGATAGCCTCATACCTAAGAAATAAACTGCTTTTTAATCTCCATTCCTGTGGTAATGGCGGTCCCTTCCAGGCCCAGGGACATCTATAAAGCAGAGTAAATCTCTGAGCATCTGCACAGCGTTATGGATAGCAGGGTCTCCTGCTCCCTGTGCTCTGGAAACAGGTGGTTTCTCTTTGTGCGTAGAGGTATCTGGGTCCCCAGTAGCCTCACCTACTGTCCTGCTTCCCCGGAAAGCTGTCCCCTGACCCCATTTCCGGCCTTCTTCAGTACAACTGTTTCAGCCATTCAACTTGTTGAATGTTCATGTGTTTTCTTGGGGAGGATTATTTTGAGTCCCCTCCTTCTTCTAGTGAAGAACTACAAACTTGGTGAGAAAACTCTCACCGCAAACTATCCCTACAAGCAGCCCTGGGCTGACAAACCCTCTCCTGGTTCCGCCAAGGTACCTCTCTGGTCGTCCCCCTCTTCAGAAATGTGGGAGATGGTGCAGAAAAACTCTACTCCCCGCTCCAGAGCCCTTGGCACTGCTACAAGCTACCCACTAAGCTCGAGAGGTGCAAGGACACCTGTAAAGCAAGGTCCCAAAATGCTAGGGATAGCACCGATGGGTGGAGAGGACAGCCAGTGAAGTGTTGCTCTGGAGAACCTCTTCCCTCGGAGAAAGCCTTGTGTTTGATGAGCTGAGAGGAGGAAAGGTGGATGGGGAACAGTGATGGTGCTGCTCCCTGGAGTGGGTTCAATAGGTCTCTCCACACGTCTCTCCCCAGCAGGAAAGCATGCCCTTCGCAGTAGTGGGCAGCGACAAGGAGTACCAAGTGAATGGCAAAAGAGTCCTGGGCAGGAAAACACCTTGGGGCATCATTGAAGGTAAAAACCCCTTTGCTTCTGGGAGCTGAAAGTACTTTTGCAGGCCCTGGTAATAGACAAGGGTCCAGATACCATGTCCTGTGGCTACCTTCCCATCCCTTTTGCAAGAAACTTTTTTAAACCAAGCAAGAGGAGAATTCTCAAACAGCTCAGCTGGGAGGGAACTGCCGTGGTCAATGTGATACCACTGCCGCTAATTGGCAGAAGCTGGAGCTGCTCCGAACGCCACAGTTTGTGAAGCTGAGCTCCTGAGGCTGCCTTGGTTTTCAAATGAGGATTCACATGTGGCTGCTCAGCACCCCTAAACGTGTCTCCTCAGTGTGGTGTTCAGCCAACTGCCTGTCCTTTCTGAAGTACGCAGGCTCTGCCCACCTGGAACCTGCCCCATAGCAATGACCTTCACAGGGGTGGTTGAAAAATATCAAACACAATGATTGTTTGTTTTCTTTTCAGTGGAAAACCTCACTCACTGTGAATTTGCCCTGCTTCGAGATTTTGTCATCAGGTAAGGCCATGGTCATTTGCCAGTTTGCTCTGGATGAGCAGGGAGTCTTCCGGAGTCCCTCTTGGAGTGAAATAGCCCCTGTGGAAAGGAAAATAAAGTACATTTCAGGCATATGAGCTGGATGCCTGGAGAAAAGCAGGGTACTACCATCCCCTTATATCCCATTAAGGATGCTAGGCTGCAACAACTTCTGTTTGCTGCTGACAGCATTTTTGGGCTGGAGTTGATGAGAAAGAGGCCACTACCCCATCCTAGACCATGGAGGATGGTCCTACCAGGTTGGAGGATGTGCTGAAACATATGACCCAGAATTGAAAGGCTCCGTATTTCATTCAGCTTTCATTGTCCTGACTTATTTCTGCTCTGTTTCATTAAGTTGTCTCAGCATAAATAATATCTTCCCCAAATTTTGTAGAAGAGCTGCAGATCCAGGGTCCCCTCTGTTCCCTATTCCCTATAAATACAATCAAGTTTTAAAACAACACCAAAAATAAGAAATTAAGGGAAACGCACTTCAAAACCAGAGCCCTGTGGCTCATTCCACCTGTGGGTATGGTGGTATTGAGACACTTGGCCAGGTACGATATTTCGACATCCCCTCACTGCCCTCTTGGTGTTCTGTGATAGCTTCTGCAGAAGACGTGCTTTCCCTAGGTCTTCCACTAAAAATACCCTAACCAAGTGTCATGGTTTAACCCCAGTCAGCAATTCAGTACCACACAGCCACTCCCTCATCCCATCCCCCCTTCCGTGGAGGAGGAGAATCGGCAGAAAACACAAGGAATCTCATGGATTGAGATAAGAACAATTTAATAATTGAATATAAATTAATAAAATAGCAACACTAGTAATACTAACAACACTACTCCAAAACAGCCTCATGCCAGCTGCTGTGAAGAAAACTAACTCTGTCCTGACTAAAACCAGCACACCTCGTGATCATCACAAAACACAGAGCGACCCAAGCCCGCAGGCCTTTTGCGGAGGTTTGGGACTATTGCTCGTGGCAGCGTTCAGCA
>NW_010228803.1:11565-15717 GCF_000690775.1 Eurypyga helias
CGTACACCCTGCCAGTGCCAACTCGTCTCGCCGCCGCTGCAGATGAGCCAAGCCCTCTCTGCTCTGACACACCGGGGTGGTCAGTAGCTGTCCCACTGGCAGGGGTGTGAGAGGGGCAGGGCACTGGCAAGCACAGCCAGGGCTTTCAGCCCACATCCTGCATCCTGCGTGTGTGTTCTTGAACGCTGATGCTCCAGCTCTCAGTCATGTGCGAATGCAGCTGTGCAGAAAGAGGGGTATGCTCATGAGCCAGATCAACTGGAGGAATCTCACGTTTATCTCAGGGAATAAAGTGATCAATCAGAAGATTAGTACTGACTGCGCTGATGCTGGTTATCGTATTCTCTTCCCAACCCCATCTTCCCTTTGCCCCTGCAGGACCCACCTTCAGGACCTAAAAGAAGTGACCCACAACATCCACTATGAGACCTATAGGGCCAAGCGTCTGAATGACAACGGAGGGCTGCCCCCCATGGCTGTCGAGACAGAGGAAAACCACGAAAGTAACCTGTGAACAACACACCCCCCACACACCCGCTGTCGCCCGGTGTCTCTGGATGTGACAACCCACCCCTGCTACCCTTGACTCCGCCGTGGGCCTGTCTCCGACGCACGTGGCGCATCCTCCGTGCGCGTGAGAGGATGCGAGCGTGAGTGCGTGTGTCTGTGCGTGCACCCACCGGAGAGGGGCCGAAGGCGTCTCCCCCATCCCCTCCCCAGTGTCCTCATCCTCGGTTTGTGTTTTTGCACAGCGGACTGTCCGTCATCTTCCTTTCTCTTGTTTGTGTGTCTCAGCTGTGTCTTGCCCAGAGGAAATAGGGAAGGGGGGGAAGGATTTGGGGGGGCAGGTGGGCTTTGGCGGTGGGAGGCGTGGGGCATGCTGTGGTTCTGGTTTTAATCGCTTGGAGATAGGGCAAGGAAAGACTCCAGGAGAGACGGTGGAGTGGGTGCATGCAGTGACTTCAAGTGATGGCAGCAGAGACTTCTCTTGGGTCCTCAGTGGGCAGGAAGGCAGCTGGCTGGTCTGAGGGCATGGCGGCCCAGCATTTTATCCCGTTTCTTGTGGCTTTCCAAGGGGAAATAGCAGGTTGGAAGTGGATAGTTGGGAGAAGTGACAGAATGACATGGTTTGTGGTTCAGGTAAAGTGACCGGTGGGAGGAGGCAGAATTAGTTCTTGGGTTGTAGCATCTATTTGGGAAGCATCAAAGTACTTGGAGAAAACAGCCATATTTTCCAAAATAAGCAAAACCCAGAAGAAAAGAAAGTGTTTCTGCTGCAGAGGGTGCCCTTGCTCCACCCAGCGATCTGGGATCGACAGCCGTGCTCGAGTGTCACAGGCTTTTGATGCCGTGCAGCTCCCAGCTCAGACCAAGCTACCCCGAGGTCACACCACCAGCGCAGCAGTCCCGCCAGGCTCTCTGCTGGCCCCGGGCAGGTCCCAGACGAACCTTCCCCCCACAGCACGGCCCCATTGCTGTGGGAGCGTGGGGAGGACTGTGCCACGGGGGTCCCTGGTGGGGCTGCCCCAAGGGACAGCTTCACTTGGCACAGGGCTTTCAGGATCTTGGCAGGAGAGCCATGGAGGGAGAAGCGCTTGGCCAGGGTGGGTCTCCACTGGTGGTGGGAACACGAGAGAGACCTCCTCCTCACTGAACCAGCTGCATGTGCTGCTCCAGCAGCCTCAGCCTGTGCTGCTCCTCCGTCCTCCTACTGCCCTCCTAGCTTCCATGTCCTCCTCTCCTGTGCTTTTGTCCTCAGTCCCTTTCAGCCCTCCATAGCTTACTTCCTTCCCTTCCCTGTCTCACTTTCTCTGCTCTCAACCCTTTCTGTCTCTCCTTTATTTCTCTGAGGATTTGAATCTTCCTCTTCTCCAGGATGTTTCCTCCCTCTCCCAGCTCTCACACCTCCTTATCAATGTGCCGGGTTCAGAAGCTGTTATTTTACCTTCCCCCCAAGGGGACAGGGAGAGGCGTTAAAGACCCAGGAGCAGAAAGAGGCACAGCTTTGCTGAAGATTATGTGCCCGTGTCAGCTCTTTTCTGTCCCTGATCCAGGCGGAAAGTGTCAGGGATGGCTGGGAAGAAGGGAGGAGGGGAGAAAATCACAGATGTCCTGAGCTTGGCAGTCTCTGTCTGTCACCTAGCATGTCCCACAGCTGGCAGGGGCTGTCACCTCCAGGTGAATAGGCGGTTGCATTTAAAATGCACATGCAGAATGCCATGGCACAGTACTGCTGGGAGTCAGGGGAAGTGCAGTGTGTTTGGGATGGGGGTTGGAAAGGATGGCACAGGAGGGAGGAAGAGGTCCCAGTGAGGGAGTAGCAGGGCAGGACTCGAGCCAAGCCTGAGGTTGTTAACAGATCTTTATGGGGGCCAGGGCTGGGAAGAGGGTGCTCTAAGCCTTAGCAAAACCGTCTGAGTGTGTGTCCATCTCGTGGCTTTCTCTGGTGCTGTCACCACAAAGCAAAGGTCTCGTCACTCTCACTCCCCCCTGTCCACACAAATCTCAGCACTGCTAGGATGTGCAAGCTAGAGCAGCCCTTCACAGTCCTCCCACCCCCCGCGTTCACAGCTCCCAGTGTTCTGTACGCAGTGTGTGTGTACAGCACACCCGCCTTCCCGCCTGCACCAGGCCTCCTCGGCCCCACAGAGAACAAAAACCTCGTCACCGGTGCCAGCAGCTGTACCACAGACATTGCAGAAGCCATCCTACGCTGCTACCCATCCTGCCACCCGCACTTGCCGTATCCACAGCCCAGCGCAGGGTCAAAGCCTCCTCCCAGCTTCTCTCCACCGGCTGCCGAGGCATGGACATGGCCCCAGCATCACCGCCAGAAGCATCTTCTCAGCCTACTCTGCTGTGGCTGCTCCTGCCTGGCGTCAACATCATGTTTTAACGCCAGTGCAATAGGAAAGACTCCCCCGGGGCTCCTCTTCACTGCACTGAGGCACGAAGCCACGCTCTGTCGTCTTTGGTGGGGGCGTGTGGAGGTGTTCCCTGCACTTGTTTTCTCACACAGCGCCCTTTGGCAGCCACGCCACTGCTCTCGAGGAACTCTCGCTGCTGGGCTGCAGTATGGTCATTTCTACAACTTTTGGGCTTGAACAAGGGTCACGGCAGAGAGCCAACACTGCCCTGATTAATGAAAGCCAAGCAGGCCCCACGTAGCAGAAGAGAGGTTTACCTTTGCCTGTAACGTGGACTACAAGGACAAGGCTGTGTGTTTTGCCCTGTGTGTTTAGGAATTTTTGTTTGGTTGTAATAAGATGGTTTTTAAGCTCTGCTCTGTAATTTCCTGTCAGATCATGGACTACTTCTAAAGAATCCATAAAGACTGAGAAAAGCAAGCTCAGGTATTCCTCACTGCCATCCGCTCATGCACATATCCTACCGGTATCCGCCTATCTACCAGGTGGTCTACAAATGGCAAATACCAGAATTTCCCGTTTTGCACAACAGCGGGAGATACTGTTGGCAAGAAGTCTCTGCCCATGGATAAGCTGTGAAAATCCTGAACAGATCCCAGCTCCCGTGTGCCACCAGCTGAGCCCTGGGATGACCGCAACATGCCAGACGTTCCCCTCGGAGATACCACTTGAAGGGTATCCTAAGGGGTAGAGTCTAAATTTTACACCAGAGGGACCAACTCAGGGTGTTCAGAGACTCACGAACTCTTCACCGCATAAGCCATTCACCAGAAAAACTGTTGCAAGGCAGGGTAAATCCCAAAGGTCTTGTTTTTTTTACACCGGACAAATTTTGCTTAGGCTGGGAGGATAACGACCATCGCACAGGCGTTAAAGAGCACGGAGCAGGAAGGCCGAGCAGCGCTATGAGTAGGCACTGACAAATTTTGCTTAGGCTGGGAGGATAACGACCATCGCAGAGGCATTAGAGAAAAGAGCACGGAGCAGGAAGGCCGAGCAGCGCTATGAGTAGGCACTAGTGTTTGTGATTACGGGTGAGGCCAAGTCACTCACCCGCCACAGACGCGCTGCCACCACCTTTCCCACCCCAGCAGAGGTCTCGGACAGCGGGAGGAGGCGCTGCGACGGCTACGCCAACAGAGGACGGCAAAAATCTCGCTTCAGCCGGACACCAGACCCGGGGGTTTAGGGAACGCGTCTTCCCCGGCCGGCCCGGACCTCGCTG
>NW_010228804.1:0-48836 GCF_000690775.1 Eurypyga helias
CCCCCCAATGTTTTAATCAATCTTACTGAGAATATTTTGTTGGCAATATCTTCTTTGTTGAATCATGGACTGTCTAATAAGGATAAAAAATTAAAACTTTCTTCCTTCTGGCTAAGACACTGATTCCTGTGATCACAGAGAGCATCTCTTTATTACCATTTCCTGAAAGCCAATTTAATACACCTTTCTTCTGTATAATCTCAAATTAATGTTCTTTTATATGGGCTTTAAACTTTAATTTTAGGGTAGAAATAATTTGATCTTCCTGTTTATGAAATTAGAATATCATCCAGGCCCTTGCAGCATATTTAATCCCCTGTCTGCAGAATCAACAAAGCTTCACAGGTTACTATGAGATGATAGACTGCATTTTACTGTCCTTCTTTCTACAAAGTATCATATTAACAAGTTTTTCTTAATATAATTTTTAAAATGAATGTTTCAAAGTCTCATTCACTGATTTCATTTTCCAAATCAAATAGAATACCCATGGAAAATAAACCACTGCTCATGTAGACAGTGTTGCTTAACTATCCAGATGAAAATACAGTTGGCTTAATATTAGCTTTCAGATGTTAGGAGCTGAAGAAGCCTTTTGTAATGATTACTCTGTATGATTCTCAGATTTCTTATACATGGTTTTCACAGCCTGTGGCGCCACGTGGAGCAACTGGCCTTGGCATGTTAGAGGTTTCAGCACAGACAGAAGTCAAGGGACAGTACGCTGCTGTCCAAGCCCTGAGTTGGCAGGCGGTGCCCAGTGCCTCTTCCTGGGGCTGGAGGCAGTGGACACCCCCCTGGGGAAGTGTTCCCTGGGCATGGAGTTATCAGATGAAGGAGCTGTGGGAAGTGGTAAGACCAACTGTATGCCTTCAGGGAGGATAAACTGATCAGCAGGATCCTTGCAGGGACACTGGAGACTCAAGGTCCCTCACCCTGTAATGGAACGGAGAGTGAGAGACTGCATTCAAAGCTTTGGTGAACAGAAACTGTCAGGATGAGGAAGGCTGTAAACTTGTGATTTCTGGCAACAGTTGTGAGGTTTCTTTTCCACCTGCAGATCTGAAATGGCAGGTCAGGTATAATGCCCCGAGAATAGGTGAGGAACAAGAAGATACCCTAGAGGAGGCATCAGAACCCAGCCTAACCTTAACCAATTAAGAGCCAATTAAGTGTGGTTGCCATCAGAGACTCCCTCCTGTGACAATGGCACCCGTGTGTTGTGACTTGTTGCCTATGGAAGTTTGCTGCTTGTGAAAGACTAAGGGTTGCTGCAGAGGGTTGTTACCATATTTCTCTAGTAGTGTCTAGAGCCTTTCCCTTTTGGAATCATATTAAATCATATGCAGCTGGTTGTTCAATCACAGCTACTTAGCAACACTTGAAAATCATCACTAATTCATTTGAAAGGTTTCTTTGCAAGTCCAAAATGAGTTTAATGAATTTCCTAAAAATTTGGCTGCTAGTGGAGTTTTACCAATGCAAATACATGCAGTAGACACAAGTGCATTATGCATATTACTGCAAGGCTTTTTTTTTAATGTATTATTTTTTAAACCAATATGAATACTTGGGAAATTGTAGATTATGCATCTAGGACAGTGGGTCCCATGAGATTCCACTTGTGTTGTTCCTTTCTGTACTTATAGCATTGCATAGGACCTACTGATGTTGAGTTCTCACAGCTCTGCCTCCTTGCATCGGTTAATTTGCAAATAACTTCTTGAATGTTTCAGTTTAAATTGAGCTATAGATTCAGCTGCAAAGACAGCAAAACCAAAGAAAAGCATTTTATTTTTGCCTTACCAGTCATGATTTACCTCTTCACTTTAAAGTAAGTGTTGCATGAAAGTAGTTTTACTTAATGCGTAACCTTATGCTTTTAATTTATTTCTGTTGTAGCAACAGTCAAAAGTATAATATAAACATGGTGAGTTTTGTGTGGTTCCCCCCACCCCCACCCCCCTTATTTTTTTTTCCCCTGCTTTTGGATGACACAAAGCAAATTACATTCATTTCAGCCATGAAACAACCCTTCCCACCTCCCTTCCTCCCACCCCCAAAAAATTGCCTATAAAATGCAATGTATAGTTATTTATCATTTGAGCCAATAGGATTATTTGTTTTTTGTTTGATTTGGTTTGCTTCATAAATAAAATATCTTGATGGGTCTTTCAGTACACCTCTCTTTAAATCTACTTTGCAGTGCAATATACTACATATTCCAGCAGTTAGGGTAAATGTTAAATTCATGTTGTTCAGTAGATTAAATGGATGCTGAATGAAACATAGTATTTGTTGATATTTCAGAAAAGTTTTGAACAAAACCAAAATACAGATAGCTCAGGAAGTTGTAGATATTCAGACTTCCCATCCTTAGAATTTATAAACAACTAAATATAACAGCCTATTGGGATGTAATATCATGATGTAATCAACTTCCAAATTCAGTGAAATAGATCTCAAACTTATTCATATCACTGTTCTTGTCTAACATGCTGCTTAAGCAGTTTTTGCAAAATTATCAGAAGTATTTGATCTGTTACTCATCAACCTCCTCTAAAGCAGAAACATCTTGCCAACTTTTCTACTTACTCCTAATATGTTCTGAACAGCTTATGAAATTCCAGATATCTTTTTTAAGTAGTTCTGCCATTTAATCTTTAGTACCTTGTTTTCCTCCTATCTGTTTCTAGAAAGCTTTTTCATATACTTGTAATCAGTCCCAGAGTTTATTTACTTTGGCCAGTAAAAGATATGGTTTCAAAAGATGATAAAGGTAGAAACGTAGAAAACAATCACAAAAGCACAAAATAGTTGAGGTTGAAAGGAGCCTCTGGAGATCATGAGGTTGATCACGTCACTCAAAGTGGAGTCAACTAGAGTAGATTGCTCAGGACTGTATCCCGTTGAGTTTTGAGATGGATATTCCAGAAGCTTCCTGGGAAGTCTGTTCCAGTGCTTGACCACCTCACAACAACAACTACAACAAAAGTTTTTTCTTAAGTTTAAATGGAATTTATTTGATTTCAGTTTGTGCCAAATTTCCGTTTGAATTTTGGGGAAGAATCTGCAAGTATTTTTGATAATGAGTGTATTTTATGTAGGAAATAGATTCATGGGATGTAAATGAAAAGCATTTTGCCACACAGATGAGAGAAAGCTTCCAGATAACTCAAAAAAGCAGGTTACTACTTTGAGCTAAAGGCATCAAAGACCAAATCCTGTTCTATCATCTTGAGAAATAGGTACTTTTAATTAGGTGTTGCTATTCATCATTACAGATACTGAGATGCACAATAAAAACACTACACACACCAGAGACATACTCCCTAAAATCATAACTTATGTTTATGGGTTAATCTGTATCACTGCTATAAATTAACGTTGTGCAGAATACATTAAATTTGTGTTCAATACATACAATATTCTTTCTTTTCAGAGTTGTTTACATTAAACAGCCATTGTTTAAGGTATTAAAAATATTTGGAAAGAATTATTTTGGGGTTGTTGAAAACTGTAAAGTGCTTTTTATTCTTCAGTATTCATGTTTAACTTCCAGTAGAAATTATGCATACTTGGCTGAAGTTTGACTTTCTGCTAGCCAAACCCTACCCAACAGGCAGGGAACCTGAGCCCTCCCCCAGAGAAATCAACTTTCCATGCTCATGGAACCTTTTGAATTACGAGAGTTGATTTTACTGAGACTTGCATTGGGAAATCAATTTATTTTCTCACCATGCTTTGTAACAGGGGTTTTTGAAAAGGCATTCCTTCCAAGAAGCTGAAATTCTACGTCAGCTGTATTCTTCGTCATTCCCAGACTTATACCGCTTCAGCATTCAGTCTCTGCAAGGCAAGACTGAGATGTTGGAAGCTTTTGTGATTATGCAGAGCATTAATATGCTGCAAGGCCTTATTCCACCTAAGGTAAAGTAGTGTGGATTTTTTTATATGTACTTAATCTAATAGAAATAATTTGAAGTCATGTCATTATGTAGAGAAGAAATTATTTGATGACCTGGAATATAAATGAAGGATAATAAGGAACACCTTCTTTTTCTTTGGAAAAGAATAGCTAGGATGGACTGCCTTTCATAATTGGATTTGATGTTAAGCACTGACATGTAGCGTGCGTCAGACAGCAGTTTTCCTTCTTATTTTTTTTTGTGGATTCTTATCAGATTATAAACTGGAACTTAAACAGATAAAATGCTGTAATAGGTGATTAAAAAGGATATTTATAGGTGCTTTTCTATGTTTTATTGTCTATTTGATACTGATTCAGTTTGTTCATTGCTGAAGACGTCAGTAAATTTAAACGTGACTGTAGGCTTTTAACCTGATGTTACTAATGATTATCAAGTAGAATTTCCAGGCTATTAAATATAAAAATCTAATTCAATACTTCAGGAGCAAGGAGGGGAATTGACTCCAAAATACTTGGAAAGGCTATACATCTTCTCTCTTATGTGGAGTGTGGGAGCATTACTAGAAGTGGAAGACAGATGCAAAATGGAGCACTGGCTTCGAAACCATGCAACAATAAAACTTGATCTTCCCTGTGTCCCAGAAGGCAGTGAAAATACCATGTTTGATTATTATGTGGCATCTGATGGTTAGTAACTCAGCTGGGTGCTATGGGGTAAAACCTAAAAGTAATTCTAAAATTTTGTGTCTTTTAGAGAATTAATTCAGAAGTTTTTTTGTAGCTTACCTTCTTTTGTGTTTCTTAGAAAGTTTTGTTTTACAGCTACATGCTACTGGTGACATTGTAGAAAGCTTTTTCCCTGTTTCCAGTGAGAAATCAAAATGTGGATGTATTGCTACAGAAAGCTGCATGGACTTTGTGCCAATGAATTGCCAAGTGAGCAAAAATAGACAAGCCTTGTCTATGTCAAAATTTTTGTAGGAAAGAGGAATAAGCCTCTTAGATCCAACTTAAGAGATTCTATGATTATATGTTTCTATAATTTTGATCTGAATTTACAGTGGGATTACTGTATGTGAGGCACTGACAGATGAGTCAGCACAACGGAAAACAAAGCCAGCCTTGTATTTCTAAAATACTAACTTCATTTCTTTATTATTAGGTAACTGGATGCACTGGAATACACGTGTTGAAGAGTATGTATATCCCAATAACAGCACTCCAGAGTATGGCTCCATTCTTGTGCCTAATGTTGACAATGTGAGAATGGATTTCCTTATTGAAACCATTGCGAAACAGGGCAAGGTACTTTTTCTATATTTCACATCTAAAAAGGGCTAACAGTACACATGATAATGTTTTTGAATTACAAGTGAAATATTAAGTTATTGAAAAGGAAGAACTGCTTTTTTTTTTTTTTTTAAATATAAAATGGTGATTCCAGGAGCTACATTCATGCAAATATGCTTGAACTCTTCGATAGTCACTGCTTCCAGTGTTTATCTTCTCCTCACCCATGCTTTCTGTGGTGGAAATAACTGTAATTACAGCTAAGATCAGGTCAGAACAGAAGTAATTTTTTCATGTAGCTGTTGGAGAAAGTACAACACTCAAGGCAGTAGAGTGCCAGACTCTGCTGATAAGAACTCCACCCACACGGGGCAGTTACAGAGTTTATGTACCTTGAGGTTATGCAACCTGGTCTTCACCAAAACTGTGTCAGAAGCAGCATATGGAAAATAACAGCAGCAATTGATATCTTTCACATACTGAAGCTCTCAATGGTACATCCTTTTTCAAATAATCTACTCCTTTTATGAATAATCTATTCCTTTGTTAGTTAAATCATGCTGACTGTTATGACCATTAACTGCAAGTATTTTTAACTTGTGAGCCCTGCAGTAGTCTGAGATATTAACTGTTCTGCTGCCACATTTCCCTTATTGAAAATTCACTTTACATTACCTCTGTAGTTTCATTTAAGTTTAAAAGCTAAATGGGCTTGCTGAGGCTTTGCCAAGACAACCAGCTCTTGTATTTCATCTTATTTCAATGTTGTCGTTGTCTAGGCTGTCCTACTAATTGGTGAGCAAGGAACTGCAAAGACTGTTATCATCAAAGGTTTTATGTCAAAATATAACCCTGAAAGCCACATGGCTAAGAGTTTGAATTTTTCATCTGCAACTACCCCGCTAATTTTCCAGGTATAGTAGTCATTCAGTCTTTAATACAACATGAATGGATTCAGAGATTGTTTTGAGAATTTGCCAGGCGGATGCTTCTGAAAGTGTTTTAATTGAAAATGAGTGCAAAAGCAAAAAAGGACTTGCTCAAATGGATTAAGTGTCCTAACACGTGATTTAAAAAAGTTCTGTAAAAATCACATTCCTTTTAACTTCAGTAGCTATGGAGTTGCTTTTGGATTTTTACAATACCATGCATATTATTTGCTTCATCACATTTAATGTTTTTATGTCAAATATGTTCAGTTTTCACTAATTGTGTAGAGTTGTCAGTGACTTCCCTCAGTTATCACTAAAAGCCGTGAGTAAAGTAAGTGCTATCCACAACAATCTGTCATAAAAAGTGTGCTGTCTGCAATTTAAATTTCAGTAAATTGAATTACTCATTTAAAAAGTAACACATGCAGTGCAGCTGCTCTAAATAGAACTACAAATGCTTAAATCTTGAGCTGTGTTGCCTGTACAAATTTGTACTGAGTTATTTTGAATTATTTCAAGTTTCATCAAGCTTCTGGCAATATATATGGGAAATATTTTTCATGGGGTTTGGTATGCCAAGCAGAATCACTGTCTGTGCTGTAATCAGAAGTGCTGTCTATAAGCTTGATACATCATCTATCATCTGTCTTTGTAGCATAGTAGAAAATTCTAACGTTTTTGATATACAAGCATGTAATTTTTGGTCTTATTTTCCTTAGTAATTTCTTTCTATTGATTGGGCTAGAGAAACAAAAACTAGTGTTGGTACTTATAAATACTGGGTATTTATAAAAGTAGATGTCAAGTTTATTGATGATAGATGATAGTCTGTTGATGATCAAGACATCTGAAGTCGATGTGGAAGTCTAACAGCCTATCTCTGACAACAATGTAAACCAATGCAATACATGTGTTCTTAAAGCACTCTGACATTCTAAACTTGTCCAGATGCCACTTGTGTAAGAACTAGACCAGCGTACTGGAGCCTAGACACAGTGTAAGAATGCAGATATTTAGATTTGCAGAAAAGAAACTATGTGTTAAGTGAGCTTTCACTTGGTATAGAATAAATAGAAACTGGACCTTAGGAGGAATGGAGCAATAGAAAGATGATAGGAAGAAAAGTAGTGCTAAGTCTACCATTAAGAAAAGTTATTTCATCAAGTCTATTTATATATGTGAGTTTAATGACCACTGTATGCCTTTATGACGTACATTTATGTCTGCTGGAAAGGTCTTCAAGAATCACATCTTTCAGATCTGACAGATTATTAGTTTAATCTTTATTGCCAGTAACCATCACTCTTGCTGATGAATAAAATGGAAAGTTTGAAATGGTTTCAAAATTATGAAACTGTTAGACATGTTTGTATACACTAGCAATTTTTTATATCTGATACCAACCTAATGCTGTATAGCATGGAATTTCAGACATTCTGGTTGAACAATGCAATTACCTTCAACAGATATTTTGTCTAAACCTTCCTTAGTAAAATTCTGTGTAACAAAACCATCAGTATGTTTAAATGATTAAATCATGTACGAAAGCAAGGGCTCTTTGTAACTATGCTAATATTTGCTTTTTAACAGCGTACAATAGAAAGTTATGTGGACAAGCGCATGGGCACAACTTACGGGCCACCTGCAGGCAAAAAGATGACAGTCTTCATTGATGATGTGAATATGCCAGTAATAAATGAATGGGGAGATCAGGTTAGTTTGTAAAAGAGGAAAAAAGAAGGCAAAAGATATTTTCTTTCTTTCCTTGCTACACTGTAAAACTGGCTTCTCATCTCCATCAGGCAGTAAGAGGTAGAATTGATATGCAGTGCTTAATTTTAAAAGTCTTTTTAAAAAACACATCTGGTTTTATATTGCCATGAATTAATTGAAAATAAATATACTGACTACAAGAAGCAATTTGAGTACTCCTTAAAACCTGCCTGTAGAATTTTAATAATGTTTTTTACCAACATTCATTTTTAATTAAAAAAAGAAAAAAGAAAAAAACCTTTGGGGCACAAACTGTGAGAGCAAACTGGCTATGTGGACAATAATTAAAATACTGTGACTGCTGAGATCTAAGAAGTGAATTCTCTGATTTCGAAAAAATGGATATAATCATAATGTACCTTGGCAAGATTGTTTGGAATTGTATTGCTTTGGAAACCAGTGTTAGAATTTCTGGAGTAGTTGCATAATGTACTGTCTGTGGCATGTTTTCAGCTGGACAAACAGAAAAGCAGGGGGTCCATTTATGGCTAAGGAAAGGAATGTGGCATTTTTTTGTATGGAAGGAATTCTACATTTGCAGCTTGAAAATCCACGTTTGCAATTGTTACATATGAAAATTTCATCAAAACATTTGGTAGCAAATGCACCATGTGAAGATGCATCAGTTTGGGATTGATTAGAACAAACTGGAAATTTTGTGTTAAAAGAGAGAAATATTTCCAATGCAACAGCATTGGAAATCATGATGTCTTCAAGGCCAGACTGGATGTGGCTTTGAGCAACCTGGTCTAGTGCAAGGTGTCCCTGCCCATGGCAGGGGGGTTGGAACTAGATGATCTTTAAGGTCCCTTCCAACCCAAACCATTCTATGATTCTATGATTCTATGAAAGTATGAAGGATTAATTCTAAGCTAGGGATTCCTCTCTACTCCCAGGATTTTTGTCCATAGATATTACCAATAAAAAGGACAATCTAAGTATGCTTATTCCTAGCAGTGCTTTTTGCTCCTGAAGCAAATACAGGGATTTGGGGAAGAAAATATTAGTATAATCCTTATTAGATCTTTCAAGTCCATAAGTATATTTTGTATTTCATTTATTTGTGTGTAAAATTCTGTTATATACCACTTGATTATTTTACAGGTCACTAATGAGATAGTTAGGCAGCTGATGGAACAGAATGGACTGTATAACCTGGAAAAGCCTGGCGAATTTACCAACATTGTGGACATTCAATTTTTGGCAGCCATGATCCACCCTGGGGGAGGTCGCAATGACATTCCACAGAGGCTCAAGAGACAATTTTCTGTATTCAACTGTACTCTGCCATCTAATTCTTCCATTGACAAAATTTTTGGTAAAGGGAAATTATCTTTGTATCCATCCCATTTTTGAAAATGCTAGTTCTTTTTTCTTTATCTCTCTATTTTATAAACATTGTGTTTCAAATTGAGGCTTATTGCCACTGATTTTTTTACCAGTACATTTTCCTTCAGTAATCACTCCCCATCTGCAACTTCATCAGTCTGGAAATTTCTCAAGTCCAGTCTGAATCTGAGTGTGAGGAAGAATGGCATGAAGACCTTTCCTAGTTTTAGTGACAATGCTGGAGAGTTGCTAAGGGGCTACTAGTGCTAAGAATGAGTGACTATTGACTAGGCTTTCACAAGTAACAGGATCATATTGGTCTCACAGAAGAGATTGGCTACTGAAAGGCTGTGGAAGCTATTTTGGTAGACAAAAGGACATTCTTAACAGATAGTTAATTAAGATTTAATACCCAGTGAGCTGGTGGCAGAATGGGCTGTATCAAGAGAAGCCTAGCCAAAAGGTCAAGGGAGGTGATTCTCCCCCCTCTGCTCTCATGGGACCCCACCTGGAGTACTACATCCTGCTCTGGAGCCCCCAGTATAAGAAGGATATCGATCAGTTGGAGTGAGTCCAGAGGAGGCCATGAAGATGCTCAGTGGGTTTGAGCACCACTCCTGTGAAGAAAGACCGAGAGAATTGGGCTTGTTCAGCCTGGAGAAGAGAAGGCTCTGGGGAGACCTTGTAGCAACCTTCCAGTACCTGAAGGAGGCTATAAAGAAAGCTGGGGCGGGTCATCTTTTTACAAAGGGCATGTAGTGACAGGACAAGGGGTAATGGGTTTAAACTAAAAGCGGGTAGATTTAGATTGGACATCAGGAAGAAGTTCTTCCCGGAGAGGGTGGTGAGGTGCTGGAACAGGTTGCCCAGAGAAGTTGTGGATGTCCCATCCCTGGAAGTGTTCAAGGCCAGGCTGGATGAGGCTTTGAGCAACCTGTTGTAGGGGAGGGTGTCCCTGCCCATGGCAGGGGGGGTGGAACTAGATGGTCTTTAAGGTCCCTTCCAACCCAAACCATGCTATGATTCTATGAATCAAGATTTGGAGAGACTGGAAAGCCATTTCAACAAATTAGAAAAGTTTTTGGGGATTAAGAAAAGAAATAATAGGAGATCACAGCTCTTGGTGTTGGTCTAGTATGTCTTAGAAAAATCTTTTATTTGGCAATTTTTTTTTTCACAGGTGTAATTGGAGAAGGGCACTACTGTAGTGAGCGGGGATTTTCAGAAGATGTGAAGAAAACAGTAGCCAAATTAGTTCCACTGACACGCAGACTGTGGCAGATTACCAAGCTAAAAATGTTGCCTACACCAGCCAAGTTTCATTATGTCTTCAACCTTCGAGACCTCTCAAGGATTTGGCAAGGAATGCTGAACGCTACCTCAGAAGTGATCAATGAACCAAAGGTAACTGCAGCACATCAGTTGTTATAATTAGTGTGTAATTAGTGTAACAAAGAGGATGAAGAGTCTAGATCTTGGCATTTGCGTTGGCTTTAGAAAGATATAATTTCTGATTTAAAAAGTTTTTCAGCATTTTTTTGAGGCAAAGAAGTTTTAGTCCAGCTTTTACAGTGCCAGCTAAAATGAAAATTGTTTCATAACTGTAACAAAATGCACTTCTTTTGACAGAAGAGGGTTTGCTTCTATCTGCTTGTTCTATTACTGATGTGCTAGTTTGTTCGAGAGAAGTGAGCAAAGAAAATTATGAGAAGCAATGAGCTTATTTTAACCCAATGAAAATGTATACGTAATGATTAAAATAATAGTTCCCCCCTCTCCACTAGTGTCTTGAGGTTTTCAGTCACTGCCTAATATCTGTCTAACAAATGATTTCTGGCTTACGGCTTAAAAGTAAGAAGTAGGAATGAGTCATAGTGACCTTTTTTTTTCCATCCATAAACCACCTTTCTTCCAGAAAAGCGCAATACTTTATGCATCGTTTCTCTTTTAATTATTTTAAGGAAAAGTCATTTTGTATTTTGAGCACTGAATCATGAAGTTCTGGAAAATCAATGTTTATGGTAATCATGGAAAACTTGTTATACATTCAGCTTATATAATCATTTCCATGTTTAATGTACTTCCCTACTTGTTGAACTCCTGAATTCTACTACATCTAAAATTTAAATTTTAGAGTTTATTTTAATTTCTGAAAGTAAAAATAGGCAGCACGAAGATGATCATATGTATCTATATTCTCAATTAATGTCTTTTGAAGTATAACAAACAATTCCTCAAAATCTGATTGTATAAATTTATATTGGTTCTGAGATTTGACATAGTATGTGTCATTTGTACAAAGTGCTCAAACAAGTTGTCTTCAGGGAGTACTTTTTTCTGCTACTGTGTAGTGTAGTGTAGGATTAAGATCATGGCAGGTTTTCCTTCTCCATCCTGCAACTGAACCAAAGAACTTTAAAGGTGTATTGAATTTGGAGAGGGAATATTATAAACACGTATAAATTTTTTTTGTTTTCCTAACTGCTTTGGATATAGTATTGGGAGTGACACCTGTGTTTTTCATGAAATACCTTCTACATAATGACCAGTTAAAAAACTGGTTTATCAGTGCATAAACATATGTTAACAGGTATGCATATGGTTTTAGCGCTAGGGAAATAAAATCCTAATTTGGAAATATGCTCCAGTTTGGAATGCTAGATTAAGGCATCTCGCACAGTTAGTGGAATGTAAGCTTACAATGCTGTTGAGAAGAATGAGAAGCTCAAGACCTCTCCCCTGAATAAACCCCAAAATACTACTGTTTCTTTTCTAGTGTTAATATGATTGAAAGATAAATAAATAAGTAAAAACATAGCTTTTAAATTGGCACAGCTTTTTGCAAGCCTAATTTGAAATACCTTTTAAAACTTTTTTGTATTTTTTATATATATAGGTACTGATAAAATTGTGGAAGCATGAATGTAAGTGTGTTATTGCTGATCGTTTCACAAACTCAGAAGATGTAAAATGGTTTGAAACAGCTGTGGCAAAACTCATTAAGGAGCAATTTGAACAAACAAAAGCTTTGCTGGATCCCGATACTGATGCATTCTTTGTTGACTTCCTAAGGGATGCACCTAAAAGAACTGGTAAAGATGGACTCTGATAACCATGGAGATGGCAAGGGATATGATGCAGGGGAAGGGGATATGATAAAATAGATACTAATAGAAATATGTTGTAAAAATGCATAGTAAGTTTATGCATCAATGGTGGCTGCTCTGTCCAGTGACTTTGCAGGTAGCCTATGTTACTAACTGTGGCACATCTTTCTATTAATGAGATTTTTAAGTCTTAATTTATAGCCAGGTTACCTGTATAGGAAAGACTTGCTTCAATTTCCATCGATGTGGTAAACAGACAAAACTGCCAAATAGTGAGCGTGAGACTATATTCTAAAATGATTAAAGAAGTGTGGTATGAATGAGCTGAAGTGGTGGGGTTGGAGTGATAGATAAAGGATAGCACTCTAGCTTCCATTCCCTAGAATCCTGTAAAATCCAGTACTTCTTAGGAAATACCTGGTACATTATTTTGTAACAAATGAGTATTATTTCAGAATCTCCTGAAACACAGTAAAACCTCTAGAACTATCCATATAGCTTATAACAATGTTTTTATGTCTTTTAATAAGATCACTCTGTCACTGACCTTCCTAAATGACCTGGGAATATTTGTTAGGTGAGGCAAAAGAGCAGGAAACAGTTGTTTGGGTTTTGGGGAAGGTCATTATTTTAGCCCTTGGATGATTCCATCATCTGTGTTCATATCACTGTAATGATGGATAGTGGAGGCAATAAAAGGTTGGTATAAGTGGTCAAATGCCATTTAAATCTCCTCTTGGAAAAATAGGGAGTAGTCAGAAGGCAGTGACAAAAGGAGAGTAAAGGATAGGAAATATTTGATTGGAAGGAATCAGAAGTAAAAAGCAAACTGGTGTCAGAAATCAGTCACATACATCCATAAATAACTTGCTAAACTGCAGCAATGCAGAGAGGACTGAAATACAAGTCAGAATACGTACTGAGAGAGTGAAGAGTGACTTTTAATGTGAAAATTTGAATCCACACTGAAAACCATTATGTAGAACTAAAAAATAAATGCAAAAAGAAGCATGTGTTTCTCAAAATAACTTGCTTCCTGGTGACGGTTTAAATGTACCTGCCCTTTAATGTGCCTTTTATGATTAAACTTTGTCTAAACACAAAGTAGGAAGCTCTCATTTAGAAAGGGTATGTTTTGTCCTCAATATGTTTGTCAGAGCCCTGAGAACCCCTTCCTACTTTGGCTTTAAGTGAAAAGAATAACAAGTGTAATTTAATTTTAATTGTCCCTTTAATGGAATTTAATCTTACCCATTGTGGTGGAAGTGTGAGAACAGGAACTGTATTTCTGAGCTCTTAAGTATATTAAAAAATAAGTCTGACATCAATTAAAAAAACCCCTATGTTCAGTGTTCAGGTTAGTGATACATCATCATATATTCTCTGTATCTCTGGGTTTTACAGTTGCAACACGTTTGTCCCTGAGATAAATACATGAAGGCTTGTGATAAAGTAGCTCAAACATCAACAACATTCAGGTCTTAACTTCACTGAAACTGTTGGTGGTGATAGTGTTCTTGAGACCTGCAGACTGTTAGAAGAGCAGTTAGAAGTCCTGCATTAGAAGGAATATTGCTGGCAGGTCGAGGGAGGTGATCCTTCCCCTTCAGCCCTGGTGAGGTCACAGCACCTGGAGTGCTGTGTCCAGGTCTGGGCTTCCCAGAACAAGAAAGACGTGGACATACTGGACAGAGTTCCGTGAAGGGCCACAAAGATGACTGAAGGACTCTCCTATGAGGAAAGACTGAGAGGGCTGGGACTGTTTAGCTGGGAGAGGAGAAGGCTCAGGGACATCTCCTCAATATATATAAATACCTGAAGAGAGGGTACGAAGAGGAGGGAGCCAGCATCTTTTCAGTGGTGTCCAGTGACAGGCCTGGAGCCAATGGGCATAAACTGAAATACAGGAGGTTCCATATGAACGTCAGGAAACACTTTTTTACTGAGGGTGACTGAGTGCTGGCACAGGTTGCCCAGGGAGGTTGTGGAGTCTCCTCTTGGAGATGCTCATAAGACATCTGTTGATGGTCTTGGGAAACTGGCTCAAGGTAGCCCTGCTTGAGCAGCAGGGTTGGACTAGATGATGTCCAGATGTCCCTGTTGACCTCAACCTTTCTGTGATTTTATTTGCTGTGAGTAACGATTCTTATTAATGAAGGTGTCTCACCTTTAAACATGGTTAATGCTTATGAATGGAAAGATGACACAGCAGCACCATTTCCTCCTTTACTTTGAGTGGGGAAGAGCTGACAATTCCTGGTGGCTTTCAGATCACCTGATGAAACAAATATATGCCTTTTCATAGTGATTTTTTTTGGTGGTACTTACTAATTTTTGTAGTAATATTTTCTAACTAGTGCAATGACTTAATCAACTTAGAATGTTTTTCCTTTACAAAAAAGATTATATGCAATTTTAAACTGTAATATTTATTTATCTTCATTCTCTAGTGCTACTTTTGCTTATAGCATCTAAGTTCTTTTCAGTTTTTCATCATTCAAGTTTCACATGTAGAGAAAGAAGACTCCTTAGCCTTTACTGTTTTTGTCTTTAGGAATTAAGCAGCTGAACTTACCATTACTTGTAAGCAGGGTATAGGCAGCACTGTCATATATACAACTAGTATGTAATATTGTGTATAATAAACCTGGTTCTGTGTTGTTAAAGAGACTTCTAATTACTGTCACTCCCACACTGATCCTTTGTCAATTATTTAGACTGCTAAGGTTTTGTTACTTGCTTTTTGTTCTAGGTGAAAAATCAGAGGAAGTTAATTTAGATATTCCCAAAATCTATGAGCCAATTTACTCCTTTCATCAGCTACGGAATCGTTTAAATATGTTTTTACAAACATACAATGAGAATGTCCGTGGTACTGGAATGGACATGGTTTTCTTTGAGGATGCTATGGTCCATTTAGTCAAGGTACAGTCTTACTGGATTGCCTATTGTTGTTTGCCTGTCATCAGCGCCTGTGAGTGGAGGTATGCATGAATTCAAGACCTGGACAGGCTGGAGAGGTGGGCCACTGCCAACCTCATGGAGTTCAACAAGGCCAAGTGCAAGGTCCTGCGCCTGGGTTGGGGCAATCCCAAGCATAAGTGGAGAGTGGATAGAGAGGAGCCCTGAGGAGAAGGACTTGGGGGTACTGGTGGATGAAAAGCTGAATGTGAGCCGGCAGTGTGCGCTGGCAGCCCAAAAGGCCAACCGTATCCCGGGCTGTATCCAGAGAAGAGTGGCCAGCAGGTCGAGGGAGGGGATTCTCATCCTTAAAGGGATCTTTAAGGTCCCTTCCAATGCAAACCATTCTATGATTCTATGAAAATACTTCTTGGGTTGAAGCAAATAATTTATTGCTGGCAAATATTTGTCTGTCACTCTGTGACTAGCTATCAAAACTCAACATTTCTGAAAATGCCCTGGATAGAACTATTCTTTTATATCTAACTTTTATGTCTGGTGGGATCATGGTCCTAACTATTCTAACTTTATTCCAGCCTTGCTTCTTTTTAATTCTTCTGAGAGCCCTTTCTCTCTTTGGTATGAGTTAAATTGAAATTCAGGTTAGGACATAATTGATTGCTTATCAAGGAGTAGGCACAGCAGAGTAGGAATAAATGTAGTCCAAACTTTCTTTGTACTTCCACAGTATGCTCACTTCTTTTACAATTCCTTTGAATATGGATTGGAGCTGACCATATTTTTTAGCACAGCACAGCTTGATAGGATTTTCCACACAGAATAGACTTCATACAAATGAGAAGTTTTTGTCTTTTTAAAAATAAAACCCCTATTGTTTCTCAGTTGCACAGTGAGGTTATCTATATTTCTTACCATAAATTACAAGGAACTGAATATTGGATTATACCATCCTAACAAATCATAGAACCATAGAATGGTTTGGGTTGGAAGGGACCTTAAAGATCATCCAGTTCCAACCCCCCTGCCATGGGCAGGGACACCTTCCACTAGACCAGGTTGCTCAAAGCCTCATCCAGCCTGGCCTTGAACACTTCCAGGGATGGGGCATCCACAGCTTCTCTGGGCAACCTGTTCCAGCACCTCAGAACCTCCTCTGGGAATAATTTCTTCCTTATATCTCATATGTAATATAAATCTGCCCTCTTTCAGTTTAAACCCATTACTCCTTGTCCTATCAATACCTGCCTTTTGTAAAAATGCCTCTCCACCTATAATAGCATAAATATCAAAACAATTTAATCATAGTTGACAAACATATTGCATCTGCAATTTTCAAAATTTTGGGGTGGATTCTTTTAATTTCACAAAATTAGTCCCTTTCTTTTAAGGTCTACCTTGCAAAATGGATAATGTTGTGCTATGGATTTATTGAGGAAAATTTTAAAAATATCATCACACTCACTAACAAATTGCTGGTTTATTCCTAGGAAAATTCAGATCAGGCCAAAGAAAATGTTTGGTTTGGTTTTGTTGTTGGCTATTTTTTTTTTTTCTTCCACTGAAGAGGCACCTGTTGTCAGGAATCTCTTCTTTGGGTAGCTAGATGATAGATACCTGAAATGTTATCTTAACATCCACTAGGATAAAATGAATATATAGTATTTCTCTGATCCCATAGTCTTGAAAGCAGAATTTAGAGACTTGAGACAACTTCTTAGAGAAAGCTAGGTAAGCACCATTAAAGTAATGCTTAATCTGAGATGACATAGCATGACTGGAATGAGTTAAAGCTGAGGAATATCTTAAACAAAGAACAAAGCTTCCAATTTATACCTTGTGTGCTAATGCCTGGAAAAGATCTAGTAGCTGTAACTGAAGTGCTCAGCAATATTCTGATGGTGATGTGCAAAGCTATGCTTCTTTCTCTGGTGAAATACTAAGTAGGCTTACAGTAAGCCATCATACTTGATTTGGTCTTTGCTTTATAAAATATTAACCTATGAAATGCATTGTACTCAAATGTATAGGTTTGAAATGGTAGGAGATTCACATGACTAATTTGAATATCTTGGAAAAGAAGTGTGTTAGGGGAAAGGCAAGTAAGTTGTCCTAGGCTGCTTATTGGCATGGTAGAATTCTAGGGGCATCAGAGTTAATAGAGAACAGGAGCCAATAGTCTGTGTCTTTGCTTGTACAGAGGAGACCACCTGCTAATGAGCTGGTTTGTATTACCATGCCTTTGAGAGGCAAGTGATTCCATGCTCTTCTGGAAATTAGTGTAGGCTCTTGTGTGTGCTGTGAATATCTGTCCATGCAACAGATAGGGTGTGCAGCAAGTTTGTCTCCTGTGATTAAAGGCGTATTTTCTCAGCATCAGTTAACATCATCTACCTGTTTCCAGATTTCTTGGCATTGTTTTTTGGTTGTGGACAGTGGAACAGGTGCTGCATGCAGTTCACAGTTTGTGCTGAAAGTGTTTTTGCTCTGAATTGCAAAGGGTCTGTTTCTTTACATTGCACTGTCCTCATTTGAAGGGAGACATGGAATAGTAGGCAACTACTGTTTTTTGCTTTAAAAGATAAATAATAAAATGGGAAAGAAACAGAGATCAGTGTGGTTGATGTTCCACTGTGACCAAATATTCATACTGATACTGCATATTTTTATGGTCAAGTAAACTAGAAGCTTAAGAAATTTTATTACAAAACCAGTATTATTACCTGCTGCAGAGAACACTGAACGCTGTCCTGAATTTAACATGCTGGGACAACTTGTCTTCCTAGTCACAATGAAGGGGCCTGGAGAGATGAGTCTTATTAAAATTGTCCAGAGAGTAGGGTATTGGGGAAATTATTATTTCCTTTGCAATTTTAATATTGAGTCATGCTATGATCACACATCACTAACAAATCACAGTTGAGATTTACCTGTGCTTTGTGGAAGTGTGTGATGCAATTCTACTAATAGCTGAATGTTCACAGTGATAGAATCTAGTGGTTGCTCATCTGTTCAAAGGTTTACAGAAAATACTGTGAAGTGCATGTGTCCAGAGAATATATGAATAGCAGTTTAGAATCCATTAGTTTAATCTTAAAATTTTCATTTGTTCTGCATTTTTAATATAACTTTATTACTACAGTAGTATAGGATTTTTGGGTGTGTAATTCTTACACACTGTAGTAGTAAATAACTGTGATTTTCCACAGATTTCTCGGGTGATTCGCACTCCTTGTGGAAATGCTCTTTTAGTTGGAGTTGGTGGCTCAGGAAAACAGAGCTTGACAAGACTGGCATCTTTCATAGCTGGCTATGATATGTTCCAGATAATGTTAACAAGGTGAGCATTAATTAAAATTTACGTAAATAAGTACTTTGTGTTTGAACTCTTCCTATAAATAAAACTGGATCCCAGTTACTGCAGTGGGAGAAATAACAAGATTGACATAGACTGAGCACTGTTGCCTAGAGTGGAGACATGAAAATCCTTTGAGGCTTATTAAATTTGCTTGATTTTCTACAATAAGTGTGAGCTTTTATCATCTTCGGAGTAGTAAACTGTTGTGTGTGTTTCACAGGATGAGAAGCGATATTGGCAGTGTCTTACTCTGTGTCTTTACACAGTACACTTAACTGTACTGAAAATATTTGTAAGTGGTATCTACCCATAATACCTTTATGAACTTATCCTGTAATATTTGAAATGATTGTGTGAGAAGGTGGAATCCTCATCTGTTCCCATTAATTTGGTAGATCTTATGTATATGTCCATGTTTTGACAATCTTTTACAAGTATTATTGCTTTATTCATATTGTTCAACCCTATGTGGTTTCTTTTGGAATAACTCACAAAAGACACAAAAAATAAATTATAAATCCTTCTCTGAATGTTTTAGAATGAATGCCTTCCATGGTGTCTGTTGGACAGGTCAATGATCAGGAAATACATTCAGCACTCAATAAGATGTCATTGCAGAGAAGCTAAATTATTTTGATTCTTTTGCAACTGTATTGGCTGCAGAAGAAATTGTAGATTCAGATGTGGGAATGCCTCTTGGTGAGGATCTCATGAGAGGATCCATCAGAAATAGGAATGACTTTAGGAGAGATTATAGTACATTTGACAAAACAAGCAGTAACAAATTGATGAATATCGTTCTGAAAGAATTATGAAGCCACTAGAGCGAGAAATATTAAGAAAGTGGTGTGTCGCTTCCCACTTAAAGTTGCATTGGCACCTGAGGATCATAAGAAGGCCTATATACAGCTGAGTGCAACAGATGAATTAATGAAACTATCATGAAGCATAGACCAAGTGAATATTTAAATAAACATGATTTTAGGAAAGACTCATCAAAGATTCTGAGAAAACATAATCCTACCTTACAAACCCCTTGGAGTTCTCCAAGAGGATCAACAAGCAAGTGTAGAAGTGTGATCAGAGTATAAAGTTAACCTCTGTGCTTTTCTAACCTTGTTTATCGAAAACACATCTAATAATTTGTGCCAAAATAGCTCTGCAAAAAATTTTAAATCCTACTTGGATAGAATAATTTTGCCTATGTTAATCCAAAATTTCCTGTTCTGTGAGTTCTTGAAAATTATAATTGGTGGATTTTAAATGGTTTCCTTTAATTCAGCAAGGTAGGTGATAGTCATATTGCTAACTCAATGTATATAACTTAAAGATTTTTTTTTTTTCCAGGTCAGTATTTTTGTCTAATTTTCAATAATTAACTGAATAATCTTTCCAATCATTATTTCCCCTTGCAGCTGAAACAAAAGCACATAGAATATTTGTCTTCCCTCTGTCCATTTCTAATTTTATTGGTGTCTTTACTTTTGAAGTGTTTCATTTATAAACACAGGTATTGAACATTATCTTGATGATTATGATAACGTTACTGAAACACAAAAGTTATCTTCTTAATCATGAAGAAAAAAAAATCAAAATCCAGATGCATTTATTTCCTGAGTTCCTCCCTAATAATGAGGAACTATTGTACAATATCTGATTTTTGAGGTCATATATGAGGTCATTATGATTATATAAGACACCCTTAATAAGGTTGTATGCAACCACTTCTCTGTTTCAGTTCTCAGTGGACATCCTAGAAACTTCAGCTTTTATTGCACTCCTTTATCCAGGCAGAAAGATCATTCCATTGTAACCTTGTGTATTAGGTTTTCCTGGCAAGGTTTTGGTAGCGAGGAAGCTACAGGAATGGCATCTGTGAGAAGACGCTAGAGGCTTACCTCATGTCCAGGAGACCCAATGACAGATGGCTCCAAGACAGACCTGCCGCTGGCCAAGGCTGATCCCATCAGCAGTAGTGGTAGTGCCTCTGTGATAACGTATTTAAGAAGGAGAAAAAAACTGCTTTGCAACAGCAGCCAGAGAGATAAGTGAGAATACATGAGAGAAAGAACTATGCAGACACCAAGGTCAACCCACCATACCTTGTCTAATAATTTTTATGCATTTTAGTCTCTTAGTATGCTGCTGCTCTCCTTCCTTTTTGTAAAACTGAGTGCCACTATTGCTGATGAATTTCACCAGAAGGGCCAAGTAGTTTTTTGGGTTTTAATTAGTCAATAAAATCTAAAGTGTCTTATTGCACACAGCACATGACAAAATCCTGTGAGACAACACCTGTCCCTCTTTTCACTTCTTCTAGCAAAAGAGAAGTAAATAGCATAAGACTTCAGGTTCGAGGGTTACTTTGTTGTTGCTTCTGCCTTAAATTCCAAGAGATTGTTTCTTACTTAAATTTTTTTGTTCTTTTTCATTTAACTGGAAGGACTTTATAAGAGGAATGAATATTAGCACAACTATCTTTTTTTTTTGGTAGATCATACAACACTTCAAACTTGATGGAAGATCTGAAACTCTTGTACCGTACAGCAGGATTGCAAGGCAAAGGCATCTGTTTTCTTTTTACAGACAATGAGATCAAAGATGAGTCTTTCTTGGAATACCTAAACAATGTTTTATCATCAGGAGAAGTAAGATCCATTCTTATGATAGTTTTCCTGCTTTTTAAATTTTATAATTCTGAAATACAATGACCAAATATATTTGAACATTCTTTTGTATTTCAAGGGACACAGTTACAGAAACCAAAACACAAGTGATTTATATCATTACAGTACCATAAAAATGAAACAATCCACTATGCTAGGTTAGAGTGAGACAAAACTATTGTAAAATTAAGAATGAGCATCATGATTCCATACAGAGAAATTGCCTAAGTCAGACCCTTTTATATGTGTTGAGAATCTATCAGGGACATGACAACAGCTTAAAAAAGATGGAGACTTGGGCAACATCACTGAAGTTTAACAACAGGATCTGTTTAATTAAATATCTTACTAACATAGGAATAGTTTTGTATGGTAAATATATGCGCTCAAAATAGATAGGATGGCTTTTACTGTATTTGTTTAGTTATTTATTATTTCAGGGACGTGTTGCCGAGTAATTTCTACTGATTACCAGAATATTAAGAGAAGAAAGCAAAGCCGTTGTGCATGGATTCTTTGTTTTTCACATGGAAGAAAGCAAGTTTTATAAAAAATTAGATTTCCGTTGTGTTTGCCGGAATCACTTCAGTGAAAGTTCTGGGATAAGGGAGTGGGGCAGGTCCTAAAAACTTCAGTGTCTGAAATATATGTCCCTTCCTGAAATGCTCTGTATTAGGTGACCCTTATGCTATATACTCTATTCTGGATCTTCTCATAAAGCGTGAAAAAATCTTCCTTTTTCTCAAAGGTGTCAAACTTATTTGCACGTGAAGAAGTAGATGAGATCGTTAGTGACCTCATACCTACCTTCAAAAAGGAACACCCACGTAGACCTCCAACCACTGAAGTTCTGTATGACTACTTCATGACCAGAGTCCGTCAGAATCTTCATGTGGTTATTTGCTTTTCACCAGTAGGTGAAAAATTCCGAAATAGGGCCCTGAAGTTCCCTGCTCTCATTTCTGGATGCACCATAGATTGGTTCAGCCGATGGCCTAAGGATGCTCTAGTGGCAGGTAGGTGTAGGTTTTACCTTTGCAGATATTTCTCTGATTAGTGGTAATGAAGTTGTTTTAATTGCTTTGAATTTTGCCAGCACACTGGCAGAGGAAACTTACTTGGTTCTAAAATTTGATATAGGTGTTTTCCTCTTTAGAGCTGGCTGTATTAAAACATTGAAATATTTCTAAGAGAAGAAATACTTTGAACAGTTTGAAGAAAAATTCCCCTTGGATGGTGGCTTAAAGGCATTAGTAAAGAAGAGAAAATACTACTAGAGAAAGATTATTACTGACGGTGTCCGTGATCAAGCATACAGAGGAAGGCTGCCGTTACCCAATCCCTGGTAGCTAGCATTCAGACAGGTTCAGAGAGAAAAAGCAGTTGCATACTTTGGAGGTGAAAGAATATCAGATCCTTGGCAATTCTTTTTACTGAGAAGTGTGGAATAATGTTAAGGATCTGATGGTGGAGAGTAAAGGTGACTGGGGTTTCAGAAGCTGGGTGAAAACTGACATAGTACATGCTGACATGTTTTATAATGCCTTGTTTATGAGCTAAGGGGTTTTCCTGAATATTTACTCGTATTTATTTTTTTTCTTTCTTTCCTAAGTATCTGAACATTTCCTGTCCTCATTTACTATGGACTGCACTACTGACACAAAGAAGGAAGTTGTGCAGTGTATGGGCTCATTCCAGGATGGAGTGGCAGAGAAGTGTTCTGATTACTTTCAAAGATACAGGCGTTCTACACATGTGACTCCCAAATCCTACCTGTCCTTTATTCAGGGATATAAAACCACATACAAAGAAAAACATGCTGAAGTGCAGATATTAGCAAACAGGTAAACTGCCCAGTTTACTACTGCCTCTCTGTAGTTTTCTTCTCCAGATTGGTATATTCTGACACACTTTGTTTCAATGCATGGCTTGTCTCTGCACAGCAAATGGATTTTTTTTTTTTTTTTTGGTAATTTCGTAAAACTGTGTGAAGGTGTAACTTGATTAAATGCTGTAGTTGCTTTTGGCATATGTTAAAGACTGTATATTTTTGGAGAGGAAAAAAGGTAGTGATACATGAAAAATCAGGGTGGTGGGGAAAAAAGGTGAATATAAATTATTCATATGTATTTTTAATGAATAAAAGAAAACACCTTCATGTAATTTCATCATACATGAATTTAATTTACCAGAGAACAACTTCTGTTTTCTTGCTAAACAGCTGTATCCTCCTGATATTAACATGTAAGAAATACCCTCGGTGTTTTTGGTTTTGTGATCATAGAGCCTAATTTAGGCTGCTGAGCCTTTTACTGAGCCACTTTTATTGAAGTGGTTTTGACAATTCATTCTCCTTTTCAGATACCTTATTAAACTAATGAAGTCTATTTGAAGATTTAACTTCATCTCAGAAATACTCAAATAGAATGTAAAATTAACCTTTAGTATATCATTGATATCACCTCTAAGAAAAACTGTCTTCTCAATTTTTAAAGATTGACACAAAGAGCAGGAAGCCTTTAAGAAAGACTCAAACTGGTTTATTTCAGTTTTAAACATTCTTTGGCTTCAAAGCCAAATTGAGTTGGAAATCTATAGTTATGTTATGGGTGAAGACTTGTAAATCAGAGAGGTCTAGTCCTGTTTTCTACCTCCTGATGCCTCAGATGTACCAGATTAGTTCATGCATGTCAATTTGTTTCACTTAACCTTAGTTGCATTGTCTGAACTGCTTTGGCAGGTGTTTCTCTTCTGCTGTATTTATTTAGCTGTCCAAGCACTGCTTAGCCTTTGTAATAGAAGCTTCTGTAGAGGCACTTAAACTTGTCTGAAAAGTCCGAAGTGAGGGCTTTTTCAGTAGACAAAAAGCACTGCTGAAGGGGGATTTTAATGCTGAATGAGAAAAGTGTTGTCTCAGTGCTACTTTTCTGTTACTCTTTTGGTTGGTTTTGATTTCAATATTTTGATTTTATTAGCCTTTTCAGTATTCTGTTCACACAAGAAATAGTGACCTGAGATATTTCTAGTGATTCTAGTGATCAGGAAGTGCTTTCTTCTGTATAGAACTCAGTCCTTTGAATAGCAGGTTGGAGCTCAACAGGGACGGTGCCATATGTGGAACCAACATACAGGATTTTAATGCAGTGATAAACGCATACTGTTTGAGTTAGAAGTGGTTAAAGATTCAAGCAACATACTCTCTTAATGTAATTCTTTATTGTTTACTTTCTTGATTCTGAAGACATCAGACACTTGTATGAAAGTTCCTGCATAAGTTTTGGGTTTGGTATAAAACAATTTTTGTTAGTGTCCGTTCTGATTGATGTGATTTCTTCTATTGATGGAATAATTTGGAAAGTGCATCGTAGATTACATAGGGAATTACGTGCTGCTTGTTTTGCTTTTTAACTCCAGAATAAATACTGGACTGGAAAAATTGAAAGAGGCCTCTGACTCAGTGGCTGCTCTAAGCAAAGAGCTGGAGATAAAAGAAAAGGAACTTCAAATTGCCAATGAAAAAGCTGACATGGTATGTACAGCCTTCAAAGTGTATTGCTGTTTGATTTTTTTCTTTTCTATTTTGAAAAGATTAATCAAATAGAAGGAAGCAAATTGTTGGGAAAAAAGGGATCTTGGAAACTTGTAACAGTGACAAAAATTGTCTTCAGTTTTCTGGTTCTGTAATTCAACAGAGGAGACTTTACAACAAAAATAAATATTTTTTTTTCCAACTAGGTGTTTTCTTTAACATTGGGCATGTGGGTTTTCTCGCATTCTAGGTATTGAAAGAAGTTACTGTAAAAGCACAGGCTGCTGAGAAGGTGAAGGCTGAAGTTCAGAAAGTGAAAGACAAGGCTCAAGCTATTGTAGACAGTATCTCAGTTGACAAAGCCATTGCTGAAGAGAAGTTGGAAGCTGCAAAGCCTGCTTTGGAAGAGGCAGAAGCAGCCTTGCAGGTTAGTACGTGGACCATGTAAAACATTATTTTACTGCTAAGAAGATGTGCCTCTGGAAACAAATATAAAATTGCAGTTACATTGTGTAACTCATCAGTTGATAGGAAATGTATGCAAATAAATATATATATTTTGAGGCTTTTTAGGTTCAATTTTGTTTTTATTTTTCTGCCTGAATGAAAAACCCAAAATAGGCAGTTTCTCAGAAAAGGGCAAGTTTTAACTTTCATTTGACACTAGAGTTGATGTATGATGTGCTACAGGTTGATATTAGATCAGTAACTGAATGTTGATACTGTTATAAAACAGCTCGTGTGCAATGTGTGAAGAGCCTTCCATGTAAAACCAGTCATAATTCTATCCAAACCTATACCTCCTGTTCTATTTTAAGATTTTACCAATTTATTGAATTTTTAATAAGTTTGCTGATCCACCCTTTTCTGCCTTCCTCCAAAAAAAATGATCTTTTTTCTTATGAGTTGTGGCATTACCCAGATTTCTGTCTTTCACCATGGGACTTCATGTCTTTCAACATAATCTTTTTGTAAAGCTTTTTTAATAGAATGGTAACACTCTGCCCATATCTTTGCATGACATATCATCAGTGGTGAAAAAATTAATTTATTGTTGTTCTTGCATAGTATTTCTGTTTTTAATATCTGGTCATCTGACTGTATAAGAGGATGTCCCTCAAGGCACTTCTGTTGTGAGCAGCAGTAGTGGGATCAGAAGCAAACTTAATACTTGAGGCTAGCAGGGAGCTGGCATCTCAAGAAATACAAAAGAATGAAGATGAAAGCTGAAGGACAGCTAAACCTCAAAGGTTGTTATGTAGATTTACTGGAAGGTTTTCCTTTCCACTTGAGTGGCTGCCAATAGTTGTGATGGAGACTCTTGTGATATTCCTTCAAATCAAAGTCTTCAAAATCTACTGTAAACATGTTTTCATGTACCTTCTGAATGTATGACTTCACTTTGAGGGAGAGGTGTTTGACAACCTCTGACTGCCATGATTCTTGAAAGGCAGAGTAGAAATATCTAAATGAAGACTGATGACGTGACAGCTGATAAGTGGAATAAGAGAGCAAGTCTCGATCATAAGATCCTGATATTTAGCTACAGAAGAAAGGTAAAAAAACCAACATACCCTAGAGGTGAGCAAGCATTCTGACAGGTGAAGAAACAAACAGTGCTAACTGGGCAGTGTCTGAGATAGGAAAAAAGCACCAGTGTCCTGTTCTTCATCTTGCTATAGCTTACTTTCTGATTTTGGCTACAAAGCCAAAACAATACTCCTCGAAGGTTCTGATTCTAATAAATTAAAACCTGGTTTTAAGATTTGAGCATTATTGTGAGACTTCACAACAGGGAAAAGTACTTGGGCTTAATCTTGAAATTCTTACATTTGCTATAATAAATTGCTGTGCCTAAAGGGGAAAGCAAAACTATCATAAAAGCAAGCCTATCAGCATGTATATCTGTATTCTCAGCATGAGTTAATACATTCAGAATTTCCTTTAAGCAAGAAAATCCTCTGTGTGAGTCTGTATAGGGCTGCATATTTCAAAAAGTGTATCTCAGAATCATTATGGATTTGCAAATTTTCATCTAGAGATTCCTGTAATGGAATTCTGCTTTCAATGTAGACAAATGTCTATTCAAATATTTGATAAATATAAAGGTCACTTCCCAGGAAAAAAAAAAGTTTGGTTATTTCACTCCATTTTAAACATATTTTAGGACTGTTAAATGCTACCTTAAGAGACAGGTTGGTACAGAATGGCTTATAAACATTTAAAAATATATAGTGAAATTAAACTTTTAATGTTTGAGTAAGAATTATCAAAGTTCACTAAAAATTAGTTGCACTTTTTCCTGCAATAAATATGGCACATTAAATGCACAACTAGAAGTAAGTAAGTAAATAAATTGAAATTGAATGTAACTCTGTCCACAATTTGGATGGTAGAAAAAAAGCCTGGACTGTATTTCCTAAAAGCCACTACGAAACACTGGTTAAAGTTTACACACAGACATCTGGAAAAACTGCTGAATTATCAGGTGCACACTGAACTGAACAAGCAGCAAAATGTTGAAGGGAAACAATGAGATCAGGTTAATCTGCAATAATTTACAATCCTTTACTTGGAGTATGAACCTAAGTAATTAAAATCTTCCTTTATGAATTCCCAGTGAGGCATGTGCTAGGTTAGAATGAGTCTTCATTTACCAAATATCATCAGAATGTATTTTGCTTTCTAGACTCAGTTTCTGGTCAATAGGTTTGCATTTAAAAAAAAATAGGTAAGATTTCCTTATGTCTCTCTTTTGCTTTTTGTTTTGTCAAAAATATGCATGGCAGTTTTAAGCTTTTACGTGCTGCTGTGGAGGTGGCTGAGCTGATGTTTCCTACTAGTTGCTAGGAGGTGGTTGTGAAAATCTGATTGAAGGATTCTTCTAGTTTCATGCTCTTTTTAGGTAAAATTATTTACAATCAAAAATAATATAAATAATTTTTCTTCTTCAAGGGATTAATTCTGTTGGTGACCTTGTGTTCTATGTGTTATTAAATAAACAATAACAGTAATTGCTTTACCCATTTTTTAAAATTCATAGACAATAAAACCTGCAGATATTGCCACTGTCCGCACACTGGGTCGACCTCCTCACCTCATTATGCGTATCATGGACTGTGTGTTACTGCTCTTCCAGCGAAAAGTGAACAATGTGAAAATTGATCAGGAAAAATGCTGTACCATCCCATCATGGCAAGAGTCTTTGAAACTGATGACAGCAGGGAACTTCTTACAGAACCTACAGGTGCTTTTGCAACCTTTTTTTTCTATTTTTTAACGCAAGAAAACAGGGAAAAGTTTTCTCCGGCGTTCATAGGAGAACAAATTTGCAAGGAGAATCATACACATGATAGACCCGAAATATTAAGGGCTTAAAAATAAGTATGTTATAGTGAACTTGCATCCTTCTAGCAAAGTCAGGTCATAAATCAATTACAGTTTCTTCTAAGTAAGGCAATGAAATTACTTTCAGTGACAAATGATTCAAAGCTTTAAGCATTTGGTTTGAATAGCCATTACTTATATGTTTCATTACAGCTGATAGAAAACATCTTTTTTTCTGGTACCTAACTTTTCATTAATTTTCAGCATTGAAACTTGTGCCATGGCTTGCAAAACAATAGTTGATTATTAGAATGTACAGAATCAGATTTTTTTAAAATTTGGGATTTTCACCTCCATAGCATGTGTCTAGGGAAACGGGAAGAGTAACTGGTGAATAAATCCCTGTTCATAATTTAAACTAATAATATAATGAATAATCTACTCAGAATAAATTGTACCTTGTCCTGCCCCGCTGGATATTTCTGCATTTTGAGGAGTTTACCTAATCTGTCTCTGGTCCAGTGGGAAATCACAGACGGCAGGCATGACCAACTTCGTAAGGTTGATAGTGCCATGGATGCCATTTATGTAGTATTCACATTGCATCTACTCGTAAGGATTTTTAATTTACTGAAGGGCTTCAGCATTACATTGCTTGTGCATAAATAAACCTATTTGTGCTTCAAGGAACAGCTATTTTTCAAGTTCATCAGTCATGGACTTTCATTATACCTTGTAAATAAATCTTTAAAGAAGAGCAAACCTATATAGAGTGTTTGACCATCAAAATATATTTGAGGGAGAAAATTGAGACCTTTTGGGTATGAAAAATGGAAGATATGTTTTTTGGAGAAAAAGGAGGGTCAAAATAAATTCTCAAAATTGAAACACATTCCACTAATGAGATAAGGTAATTTAGGCAGAAGATAGTTGGCTTGCCCTTTGAAAGGACTGACTTATAAAATGTACATTTATGAATCAGAAGTAAAATTTTCCTTTTCTTTTTGAAGATTGATAAATTACTTATTCAGTCTTAAGGAAAATGGAATTTCAAGCAGGACTTCAGTGATACTTTGTATCAACTGTTACCTGTGCAATGGTAATGGATAGTGTAAGATAGTGAAAAACATAAATGAAAGGAAAGTTTTTTTCCATTTTGTAAGGATATAGAACAGAGTGGAATTACTTTGTCAAGCTCTCAAAGATGCATGAGACCGAGAACTTCGTATTAGCTGTTTGTAAGTAACATTTGTGATCTTGTTAGTGTTCTGTATGTGCTGAAATACATATAGGTGTAGTTTGCATATATTACATACATTATGGATATTGCAATTTTTTTTTTTAGCAATTTCCAAAAGATACAATTAATGAAGAAGTGGTAGAACTATTGAGCCCTTATTTTGAAATGGTGGACTATAACATTGAGACAGCGAAGAGAGTGTGTGGGAATGTTGCTGGCCTTTGCTCATGGACCAAAGCTATGGCTGTATTTTTTTCCATTAACAAAGAAGTATTACCTTTAAAGGTAAGTTTGTTAGTCAGTGGGAGGCAGACAAAAACCTTTTGCTCCTTCTCCTTCCCATCTGTGTGCACTTGAGGATTTCATGTGATGGAAACATCAGCTGCCTTATTCCTACTGGTACTGTAGGAATTGATTGTCTTGAAAATATATTTCAAATATACTACGACTTCTAAATTGTCAAAATTATGAAAGAGATTGTGTGGTTTTATGCCTCTGGGACCCTTCAGAATGGGGTTGAAGCAGTTGTCAACTACTTTAATTCCCTATTGCAATTGCTTTACCTTAATTAAGAATGAAGTAGGAAAAACTCGAGATCTGGTTCTTTTAATGACTGTACAGAGACTTTGTTCATCAGTGTTATTTAGAGAAAACCAGGCCTAAATGATTGTTAAAAGGTAAGAATGAAATTTAGGAAGAACATGGTCAAGCATGGTGTTAACACAAAATAATTTTTATTTATAATAGGAATGACAGAGAGGAAAGAAAGATTTGTCATTAGAGGCAGTATTTTTCAGTAGACAAAGCATAATAGTTGGAGAAACCACACAGGTTTCTCGTGGCACCAGCCTTTTTTGCAGGCCAGATCAGACTAACTTTTGTGTCAGATGGAGAATGCTGGTATTCCCAGAAGTTTTTCTAATTATTTTTTCAAATTGATGTTAGGCCAACCGCTGAACTGCAGCTACCTGATAGAAGTTGTTAGTGTCTTGTAACATTCAAATAATAGGTTCTAACAAATCACGAAATCTCTGCTGAGCAGTTTGATTTCAAAATGTAGCACAGTTAAACTCAGCGTTGCATTATAACAAATGCTTTGAGGTGTTGTACGTTGGAATACACTTTTATATTTGTATGCGTCATAGGCTAACTTAGCGATCCAGGAGAATCGCCTAACCTCTGCTATGCTGGATCTGCAGAAAGCTCAAGAAGAACTGGGTGCCAAGCAAGAAGAATTAGATATTGTGCAGGCAGAGTATGAAAAAGCGATGAGAGAAAAACAGGTGAACTGCTCTCTACAGATAAGAAGTTGCCACCCTTACTTTAAGGAAAACAATACATTCTCTCAGTTTCACTATTATTCCTTGGGAAAGATGTTGATGGACAGAGGATAAGATAGAGATACTATTTTAATATCTTTAGAGGCCTCTCTCCTTTGCCACTGGTCCTCTCTCTGGCTCCCTCCTACCTCCTCAAAAACTGTTTTATTTGGATTATTTGTTTAGCACCTACCACTGTAACATCATTTCATTAATGTATGTTATCTGTGTTTAATGTATTTGAATTCTGAGTCGAATTCCCGGAGTTAATAGGTACCAGGAATTTTGCATATCATTTAACATGCATACCATCGTGAAATTTAGGAGCAGAAATATTAAAAGTTGAATCACATTTTGTGACAGATGTTGATAGTTTGTCCGGATACATTTTTTCCATCCTACTTTCCCTCCTTCTCTGCACTGTCGTATAAGTGTTCAGGAACATATTTTTAGCTGGTGTTTAAATACTTGTTTAATTAGATGTACAGCCTTTTCTGGCCTATCAGATACATGACTGTAAACCACATTTCTTGGTATATGTTTTTCTATAGACTTTGCTTGAAGATGCTGAGCATTGCCGCCATAAAATGCAAACTGCTTCAAGTCTTATAAGTGGTTTAGCAGGTGAAAAAGAGAGGTGGACAGAGCAGAGTAAAGAATTTGCCACGCAAACCAAGAGGCTAGTGGGTAAGCTTGTGTCCACACGTCCCAACTTGGAGGGTAGTCAATTGAGTTGTAATGGGTAGCAAAACTGAAAACCTTTGAAATTTAACTTTTACTTTGTATCTTAGCTTCCCTGTGGCTAAAATGAGGGTAATTGTTATTAATTCTCTTGCTAAAGCATTGCTAGGTAAAAAATACAATATTAGACTAAAGTTTATATTAAAAAAAACCCTGTTAACTGAGTGTGTTGTGCATCGGCTTTTTCCTGATGTGTATAATATGCCATGCATACTTGGGACACTGATGTTTTAACTTGACTGATGTTTGTAGGCAGCAGTCCAAAGAGTGCAATATGTTAGCAAGTGCCAATAAAATGTCTATAACTGAGAATACATGTGGAAGAGAGAGAGACTGATATTCAGTCGATGACATCTCTATGTCATTTCTATTTCTATTCTAGAAAGCAATATTTTTTAAATGCAGGTACTAATATTCATAAAATGTCTGTTTCTTAGAAGTTTTATTTTATTTTATCAATATGCACTTTAAAACAAAAGTGCTTTCTAATAAATAATTAGTTTATTAGTTATATCAAGTAAATGAAATTTTTCTGGTCCTTTACTGTGGTCTGAAATTGAATTCTCTGACTTTTGCCTTGAAACACTATAAAGAGCAAATACTGTTCTGTAGGCTGTATTATAGTAGATAAGTTGTATTTTATTTGCTGGTATAATATGTGTATCTATTAACTTACCAAAAATACAGGATACCTTCCCCAGCTACTCTTGAAGTCTATTCAATTCTATTTTTTTGGACTTTTTAGACTTGAAGAAGTCTAAAAAATATTAGTTGTAATTTTTTGTTTTCTTTTTTCCTTTTTCTCTTTAAGGTGATGTACTCTTGGCTACAGCTTTTCTGTCCTATTCTGGCCCTTTTAACCAAGAGTTCCGCAGTCTGCTATTATATGACTGGCAAAAGGAAATGAAAATCCGGAAAATCCCCTTTGGTAACAACTTGAACCTCATAGAAATGTTGACTGATGCTCCAACTATCAGTGAATGGAACCTGCAGGGATTACCAAATGATGACTTATCCATACAGAATGGAATCATTGTCACTAAAGCATCTCGTTATCCTTTATTAATTGATCCACAGGCACAGGGTAAAATTTGGATTAAAAATAAGGAAGGCAGAAATGAGCTTCAGGTAATGGGAATGCTGCTACTTTCAGAATCCCTAGAAACTTAGCAAACAAAACATTACAATTCACTGATACAAATAATACTTATTGAATGCCTTTTATATAAAATGCCTAGTCTGGATATAAAGGACATCTCAGATATATTTTGGTAGATTTTAGATGTAGCTTGAGATGTAGCTATTTTGGTAGATTTGAGATGTAGCTAGACATGGAAATGTACATTTAAATCTTATTAGTACCAGAGAATCTATTTGTTTAATGAATTAATTTTAATAAAAAATAAACTGCTGGAAGACAGGCTGATTATCAGTTATTACTGATAATTTGTGTTGTCTTACAATGGATGTCAGGTACTAAATATTCTGCAAATATACAGGGAAGACAGTATTACAACAGCATAAAGCCTGGGGCAAGATACACCAGTTCAATGCAACATAGGAAAATATGAGAAAGAAAGTCCTTGCTTGCTACAATTATGATTACACTAATAAACCAGCTTTTAAAAAAGATAGTCCTGGAAAAGATAAAGAGGAGTTTTTAAGGGTGATAATAGAGTGGCTCTGAGTGTATTGCTAGGAAACTACTTCCATTCATGTTGATTGTTATCTCAGGGCGGAATCCTTTAATGGCTGCCTAGCTAGTTATATTAAAAAATTATTATTAGACTTCATCTGTGGAACTATAAACAAACTAAGATAAATGTGCTTTGTGTGCATGTTGAAAATTAATCACAATTTTACTAAGGACTACTTTCTAAAGCAAAGACTATTTAATGGCTTTTTCAATATAATCCCCTAATTTTCAAAGAGGGCCAAAAAACCCCAAACAAACTTAAAAAAAGACCCTTAATCTTCGAACTGACCTTGCATTTTGACTTGGGAATTTTATTAAAGATAAAATTGAGGTCATAAAAGGTTCCTGTGAATTTCTGGTCTAGTTTCAGTCAGAAGATATCAAAACTTGCAGTGCTCAATGTTGCTTTGGTTCTACTTTTGTAGTTGAAAACTAGAAGTTTGCATTCAATGAGATCTGAGAATATGGTACAATGATGCTTTTCTTGTGGTCATCTTTGCCTTCATCCTAGTCTAACCATAGGACCATTGGTTTTGGTCAGTAATTTAAATAAAATGAAATAATTTCTAAATATAAACTAAACAAAAATCTTGGTAGCTGGGCATAACATAATATAGAGATTTGTGATTCCATTTTTAGATAACTTCTTTGAATCACAAGTATTTTAGAAATCACTTAGAAGACAGCCTTTCTTTGGGAAGACCTCTTTTAATAGAAGATGTTGGAGAAGAGCTTGACCCAGCACTTGATAATATTTTGGAAAAAAACTTCATTAAAACAGGTTCAGCCAACAAGGTAAAGATAAAACAAATGATCAAATAAGTGGAAACAGCATCCCTTTTGCCCTCAGCAAAAAAAATTAAATTGATTAATGATAAGACCAAAAAAAGTAGTTTAAGATTACAAATTTTTAATATATTTGACAAATAGAGTTCCTTGTCCCTTTGATCCTGAAATTAAAAATTGAAATAATCTGTGAAGGGGTCTTTTGAAGTGTTCCATATATATTATCAACAAACTCTTTGCATCAAGCAAATAATTTAAAGCTGGCTTTTTATGTCGTTGAACAGAAAAATACAGAATGTGTTTACACATGCGGTATCTAAAAGAGTGTGTACTGGTCTGTGATATCTCAAGATTACTTTTTAATACTTTTCTTAAGGTGAAGGTTGGTGATAAGGAAGTAGATGTTATGAATGGCTTCAGACTCTACATTACTACAAAACTGCCAAATCCAGGTTACTCTCCTGAAATTAGTGCTCGAACCTCCATCATTGACTTCACCGTGACCATGAAAGGTCTTGAAAATCAACTCTTAGGAAGAGTCATTCTCACAGAGAAACAGGTTAAAGAATTAATTGCATCTTTTTTCTGTCTCTATATATTACATTTACCTGTAGAAGTTTTTATTTTCCTTTTAATTTATTACTCTCTATTCCCATATTGCAGGGTAACTTTGTGTCTCTCTACTATGATTATTCATAACATAAGCTGTTTATGATGGTTTAAATGCTATCAGAGAAGAAATTGACTCATTCAAGTGAAAGTTTATATTTGTCTTTGTTTCAACTGTGCCATACTCATTTTTCCTATCTGAGTGAGTTATAACCTCGTGAGAATGGCCTGTGAAAAGGAAAAGGGCTTAGAATAAAAACTCATGTTCTGTCTACACACTGTGGTGCTTGTGGCAACATAGCCGTTGCAAAGGATTCAGACTTCATTTCTTTCTTGCTCCAAGGGGAAACGGGCTAACTACCTATTTTGATATTGCAGACATATTAGTTGAGAGAGTCCAAGTTCAGGATGACAATCCCAATAAACATGCCACCAGTAGTTCTGGAGGGAGTCTGGTTGGTATGTTTTGAACCGTTGGACACATCACCCCGGTAACAATAAAGTCAGGCAGTGTTGAAATCAAATAGGACACCATGCATCTATGACTGTGTCTTTACTAATATTTTGGCAAAAGTTTGTTAGCCTTCACTAGACAGGAATGTGTTCCCTTACTGTGGCATTTGTGGAGTTATGACCATCCACCTCTGCCCTATTGTAAGACGTTCCTCCTTAATGACCTCAGTCATCCATCCTGTTAATGTCATTTGGTTGCATTTCATTCCTGATCAGTCCACGGGTCTCATGAGAAAAATCATTCTATGAAAGCTTATATTTTTTCAGCTTCGTTGCACCATCTACTTCACTTCAACCAGCAACAGCTTGTCAACCCACTATGTGATGGAATTACCGCTCTCTGTCTGAAACACACCATGATGTGTATATTCACAAAACCTGGGCCCTGCAATAAAGCACATTCTGCAAGATGATGTTTTATCAGTAAATTCCTCCAGTCATTGCAGTTGCTCTCTGCCTGTTTGGAGGACACAGAAAAGATAGGAGCTTAATTTTTCTCAGAGGGCCAAAGCCATAGGCTGAGTTGGAACCTAGGAGATTCTGATTAGATATTAGGGAAAAAAAACCATTACATTTGAAATGGTCAAAACCAGGAAGCACTTATGCAGGGATGTTGTGGAATCTCCATTCTTGGAGGGTTTCAATTCACAACTGGACATAAGAACTGACCTATTTAGACCTGCTTTGAGCACAGGGTTAGATGAGTTCATTTCTGGAGGTCCCTTCCAAACTAAAATTATTCTACTATTCTATGGTATTCTGTGGTATTCCACTAACTGGGAATGTCTAATGGGTGGACATACTGTGCTCCCTGGACTAGTTTCTCAGAGTGATGTACTTAAAACTTCTTTATTTGTGACTGTCTGGGGATAGTTATTCCAGATAAATGACAACTGTACCACTTGACAGGCAGGGGGGCTTTCATACGATATAGTTACCACCTTTCAGTTTGCTTGGTCTCTGTTTTTACACACTGTGGTTCAAGGTTTCCTGAAGAGTTAATTCAAGACATATCTCACTGCCCCAAACCCTTTTTTTCCTATGATATGATATCTAACTATGCACCTTTGAGAATTTAGGGACTTCCCTGTTAGGTCTGTGCTCTTGCTACCTTCTTGTAGCCTTTGGTAAGGAGGTGGTAGTATTATTTAACTGTGAAACAGTCTGCCAAATTATTTGAGCAGTATGACTGCTTGGTCACATCCATCTTTAGAATGTATGTGTGAAACTTCTGCCCCCAGAAGACAAGACATTATTTATCTAAAATTAGCGTTCTTCAAGGTTTGTATATACATTTATATCCTTCTTGCCATTCCACTGGCTCTAATATGGTTCTGTGCTTAGAATAAATGAGATTTAGATACGCAGTGAGGAAAAGGAGTGTTTACATCACATTATTTAAAGATCCTGCAAAGTCTGACTTTCTGTTCCTCTGTTGACTGGTAGAATCTGTGTGTCATTGGTAGAATCTGTGTCACACACCTCTCAAAGATGTGATTGATTACTGATAAGAATAATGGTACTGATTTCTTCTTCTCCATTGTTTCCATTCAATTGTTAAACCAATTTGCAAGATGTGTGCTAAGCATGAGAAGGTCAAAAGGTAGCTAGTATATCTGTATAAATTTAATTCTGCTTTAGTTCTTAGAATATTTGAGAGAGTCATTACATGTCTGAATGTAGTATAACATACTCTTTCAATTATATGAATGTTTGGATACATTAGCTGTTATGTAAATTGACAAAATCTTGCTTATTTAGTGTTATAGAAATAGATATGTCAGATTAGTAGTGCAGTGATAATATACAAGAACTGCTTATGGCTTTTTGAGTTTTTACATTCGTAGTTCAAGTTTAGTGGCAGATAAAGGTTCAAGTTTTGTAGGGGAATAGTTGATGCAACTGCTTGCACTTGTGAATCACTTTGGGAAAGCATGATATGAGCTATGTAGCAGCTTTTATATTTATGAATATTAACAACATCTAGCATTATTTGGTACAGTCTGTAAAATGATGTCAGCTTGTGAAAGCAATTCCATAAAGCTGGATTTGAAATAGCCTCTTTGGTGCAATTTCCTTGAATTTATATATATGTTAACTTGGCTTAGTCTTTTTTGCATCCTTGGTGTTATGACTAGAAATTTTTGAAGATGTGCAGAAAACTTTTAATTGCCTACTCTTCCCAATCTGCAGAAAGTATTTTAAAAGCCCAATACATGGATTTTTCACTGAGGTTTTAATCTAAGGTTACTTCACTTGCTTTAGTTTGGTCATTCTGTTTCCAACTTGTTTCTCAGGCTCTTCTTGTGAGGAAAGCTTATCTTTCTGGTTTTTAATGCATTGCACTCTAAAATGTGTTTAACCTTTTAAATTGAACTCAGCAAAACATGAAATTTAATTTGGCTCAGAAGGATTCCTCAGCATGGTAATTATTATATTTAATTGGATGCTAACATTCTTTTAATGCTATACTTTTAAAAATTGTTTCTGCTTCATCAAACTTGCATAGTGCTTGTCTTCCTTCATAATTGCTACCTGCTTTTCTTTAGTTCCATTAGGCATCAGTTGATTAAAATGGAGTTAACTGTAGCTTTCTTTTCTTTTTGCTTCAGTTTTTGTCAGAATCTTTTGAATCTGTATGCACATCTTCTAAGTTAGGTGACATTTACATCATTCTATGACAATGGTCCCAATAAATCTTTTTCCTGATGATGATGTTTCTATATGCCTTTTATACAATGACAAGAAGAACCCAAATCTGATAATGAAATGAAGACTAAATTTTAATTTCCTTTTTAAGATAAAATCACTTTCTTTACAAGAACTGAATGCTTGAAATACTTGGGAATGTTATCAGAATGTAGGAGTGAGAAGACCACAAGCTTAGAATGTGGGAAAACAAAAACCCCACCTATTTCAAAAGTTGCAATGATACTGCAAATCTGTATAAATGAAAGCTACTCAGAGGGAGGAGTAAAACCTTTTCTTAAGCCTTGCTGTATTTTCAGGTTCATAATGCCTCTAGTGCTGTATGAGAAATCATGTATTTCTTAGTGTTGTTGCTGTTTCCTTTTAATAGTAGTAGCCTGTCTGCAGTGCTGAGGTGCACTTGGCAAAGGTGGAGTGAACACACAGCTTCCAACTTCTCAGAGAAATTGTTAAAACTAATATTTCTGCCAACTGGTTCACTTACTGTTGATTCATAAGTTTCATATTATCCTTATATTATGAAAGAATCTTAATCCATCCTCTCCCTTTTCCTTTCTTTTTCTTCACTGTATTATAACACATAGTATTGTTACAGTGGCGTGTTGTTATCTCTGAGTGATTAATTTGTAATATGTTTTTAAAGTTTAATTTTAAGAGTAATATAAGAATGATCTGAAACATAAAATGTCTCTGAAGAGCATACTTTTCTAAATATTTGATAGTTTTGTGGGTTTTTTTTTTTTTTTAATGTAAAGCTGTTAACAACTGGTATCCGTCTTTTATATATGACCATGAGAAAACAACATCCAGGTTATATTACTGAAAGTAATCAAATAAATACTTCTAGTGAAGGAACCCCGTTTGCGTTCTACGTGCTTTCTTTTCTTAATCAATGAAGCATTTTAGTGAGAGACTGAATTTGTCCCTATTTGATGGAGGAGTGTTTTAGGTGTACTTCCTGAAATATCTGATGCTTGATTTGTTGACTAAGGATGCTCATTATTACTAAGACTATATTTTCAATACAGTGATTTGAAAACAGGGCATAAATTACGATGGCATTAGATGGGGTAAAATAAAAGCCTATGGCAGGAAGGGCATCTGCACGTGCCTTTGTCTGAAACAGAAAGGGAAGAAAAACAATTACTGTTATGAACTTCTAATTCTACATATCATGCCCTAGTACTGATTGAAAGAATTTATGTAACAGGTTCAGAAACCTGCCAATAGACCTACTGTCAGAAATACCACTGGAATTCTTTTCCCAAATGAGTGACGTTACTCCTAATCTATGCTGTTTTAGTAGTATCAGTACTTTTAAAACTAAATACCTCTTTTATTTTGTTTTTATTTTTAATTACTCTTCCATTTTCTGAATATTACTCTGTATTCCAACAGGAATTAGAGAAAGAAAGAACAGATCTTATTGAAAATGTGACTACAAACAAAAGGAGAATTAAAGACCTAGAAGATAACCTTTTGTTCCGACTTACAAGCACTAAGAGTTCTCTGGCAGATGATGAGAGTCTAATAGTTGTATTGAATAACACGAAGAAGACTGCTGAGGAGGTAACACAGAAACTGCAAACTTCTGCCGAAACTGAAGTACAGATCAACTCAGCCCGCGAAGAGTACAGACCTGGTGAGTGAAGGTAGTAATGAAAGATAAATGACTGGGGCATATGGTTAAAACAGCAATACTTAGAGAGTCAGAGAAATGGTAAGATGAGGTCAGGAAGAACATAATGGGTGGGAAGGACCTCTTCCTGCAAGTAAAATGTATCTAGGAAATGTCATATTGTGCTATGGTAGAGAAGATAGTCGCTGTTATGCGTCATGTGGAATTTATAAAATGGAATGATCTATTCTCTCTCTAGACTTCCCACTGCTCTATATACAAGTTTACCTGTTCATCTAATCTACTGGATAAAAAAACTTCTGTGGGCTTGGTTGTTCTGACATAGCTGTTAAAATGTTGACACTTTTTATGGACTGTCAATGATATCAGTCATTAAGGTATTCAGGTAACTGTATGTTTGAGTTTTAGTGGGCCAGTATAATTGTACATGCTTTTTATAACTCTTTGGATGAATGCTTTATTTATCCTGTCATAGATCCTTAAGTTATTGTAGTCACCACATTTCTTCAGTCTTTTTGGCTTTTAACTGACAGGTGAAAACATGTGAAAAAAGTGAAAAAAATAATGCTCTCTGGAAATAAGTGTTATACCTGCATTTTAGGAAATGTGTGAAGTAGTACAGTTAGTGTACCAGAAATCACTGCAGATTTTGAAAAAACTTTGTATTTAAAACTAAATGACTGCTTATATCAGTGCTGGGTAAGTTAAATCAATATAGTTCGTTTGGCTTTTATATGATTCCTCTAAATGTCTGTAAAAAGAAATGTATTTGGATACTTAAACAGTACTTCAAACTATCTTACTTCTTATATGTTCTACTGATGGTCTGAATATGGCAGTTTAATATCCAGATGCTCTCCAAATATGCTCATATTTCCAAGCTGAGCTTTACATAATATGCATTAATTATAGAAAAGATTTTTTTCTTTACTGATGTATAAATGAGTATTACATTAACCTTTTAATTGTTTTTCTGGCCCTGGAGCAAAGATCTTCAGTTACCATTAGTGTTAAACTCACTGTACTTGTAGAGAGTTAAAGTTTTCTGCTCCACATTTCTACTTGAACAGTCTTGTTTCCTGTCCTTCAGTTGCAACTCGAGGTAGCATCTTATACTTCCTTATTACTGAGATGAGCATGGTCAATGTGATGTATCAGACTTCGCTTCGACAGTTTTTGGGTCTCTTTGACCGCTCCCTAGCCAGGTAATTCAGTTAACAATAAGTATACTTTGTATTTATGCATTCCTGGAAGTGTCTGTAGTACAGTAAAGATTTGTTGTAAACTAATGTCAGAACAAAGAATGTTGTTCATTACAGTCTTGACAGGAATTGTCAGTTTAAATACTCATAAGCCTTTGTCTGTTAGTTACCAAAGGCAAAAAACCTTCATATGTACTTACAGTCCTTACAAATTAGGCATTAGGTAATTAACAACCATTATACTGTGTTGATTATCAGCTATGGAAAAACGTTTGATCAACATTTTTTTTGTTGCTCTTTTAATATGAAAGTTGTTGCTAGTTTGCTGTCTGATATTCTATGTTTCTGATCTATGATTTTTTCATGATTTGAAAATTCTGAATTAAGGGGTTTTTGCCTTTTACGTAGTGTTTCCTTTAATAAAGCCTATGCAAATCAACATTCAACTGCAGACCTTTCTTTCAACAGGTCTACCAAGAGCCCTATAACTAGCAAAAGGATTACTATAATTATTGAACATATGACATATGAAGTGTTCAAATATGCTGCCCGAGGACTCTATGAGGAGCACAAATTTCTTTTTGCATTATTACTTACATTAAAGATTGATATACAAAGAAACAGAGTGAAGCATGAAGAATTTCTGACACTTATTAAAGGTTGTAACTACAGAACAATTCTAAGTATAGCACATATATTACTATAGAAACTTTGTGAACTGTAGTTATATCTCCTAGACAATCTGCTTTTTCCTTTTGCACATGAGAAGCCAGTCAATTGGATGAATGTATGCTTAACATTCTGTGCTGGTGACAGACAGCATTTTATGGCAGGTCTAATTTATAGCAGCAAATTGAATATTGATAAATATAACTTTGAGAATTGTGAGAATTTAAAGGAAAATTAAGTATCCTTTCAGTCAATGTTTACGTCTGCTGCTTAAATACTACCACGTATGTGTTTGACTTAGAAAAATTATTATTGTACTAAAAATCATTTAGTTTATTTGGTAACTGCAGGAGGACGAGCGATCAAACAGGAACAGAAAGTGAGAGTAACGGATTAAACATGTATCAGACTCTTATGGGAGTGTGCTTCGTGTTATTCTGAATGTTATTCATAAAGCTCATGACTTCAGTCTTAACTGCATCCAAACACTGTGTGTCTTCACGTGAAAGCTTGGAGTAATTTTCTATTACCTTTCCAAGATACCTAATTTTCCAGGCAACATTTATTTATGGATTATAACTGTTGATTTTTCCATGTTGAATTTTCCAAATGTCTTCTCCCAACAAACACTTATTCTAGGCACATTGCACAAAGAAATAGTAAATCCTTAAAGAGAAACTGTTTGACAGAGATTAAGGTACATCATAAAAAAATTTAGTATCAACTAGTCAGACTAAAACATCTTCTTCATCAAAGATGGCATGAGTTTATCAGGTAGAAAACCCCTGTAGCTTCATGATTAAAAATCTGGATTCATGTAGCTTGTGTTTCCTTTTTATTTTGTTTCCTTTCTTTTAGCTTCAGCTGAATTCTAAGGAAGGGGAACATACATCTTGGCAAAGTAATTACATTGTCTACAACAACATAAAATCAAAGAAAAAAAAATTGAAATTAAGCTGCTTCATTTTATTTCTTCACAAACTCAAGCATATTTTACAGTAAAAAATAGATGTAGCTTGTAAGGAGAAGCTGTTAGAGATTAAAAAAAAGTAAGATTATATTATTAAGTTATATTAAGTACTAAGATGAAAAATAAGACCTAAAAATAAATTCTGTATGTCACCTAACTCAAATTTCTTTATCATTGTTCTTAGATATTAAATAGTCTTTCTTCAGGCTGGGAAGACAGTCATGTGAAATAATCTTGCAGTCCATTTTTTTTTTTTGTCTTCTGTGTGTCTCCAACAGTTCAGATTATAACTACTTCCTAATTTCTTGCAGGTGGTGCTTCCCTAGACCTTAAAGCTTGTCCTCCTAAGCCAGCTAAATGGATTCTGGATATGACTTGGCTGAACTTGGTGGAGCTCAGTAAGCTTAAACAATTTTCAGATATTCTGGATCAAGTAAGTAAGAACTTCTTACAATGAACCTCTTGTTTGACAGTGATCATCTGGTAATGATCAAGGCATGTGGTAGAAAACTGGTTTATTTTATAGAACAGAATGTAACTCTCCCTGACTGCATAGCAAGCTGTATTGGTAAAAAGTCTTAAACCCCAGGAAAATAAGAAGAAATTAGAACATTTCACACCCTAGATAATTATTATACTTTCAGATTGCTATTATCCAATTCACATATTGCAACTTGAATCTTCCTTTTGTTGCTAGATATACTTGCATCCCTGTTAGGCTTCTCTGTTGTGTTTTCTTACACTGCATTTTATGATCCTTCTTCCAGTATTTCTCTGATTACATGGAGTAAGAGTTAAGCTAATGGAGTAAATAAACAGCATTTGGTATATGTGAAGAGTACCTTCTGAACAGTCATGTGGGGAGCACCTAGTGTTCTCAGAGCTCTTTCTGGGCCTAGATATCTGTGTTCTGACCTTGCTCTGCCATTATGTCATTAATGGAAAATACTGAGTAGTGGTTCATTTTTTCAGAATATGAATACTTAAGGGAATTCTTGCATTCTACAATTTTGTAGAACAAAATCTGAAAGCTTATCCTTCCTTTTTTTAATAGCCCTACTGAATCTGTGTACTAACACTGCTAAACAAGTTCCTGTGTGTGGATTATATGCCTGAGCCTCATTAAAGCTTGTGACCTAGTGGTGGTTGAAATGTGACTTATCTGTTTAGTGAGATTTACTCCTTTGATGGTATAACTGCAGATTTCCAGAGAAGAGAAACAGTGGAAAAGCTGGTTTGATAGTGAGAATCCTGAAGAAGAACAGGTTCCTTGTGGTTATGGTCAATCCCTGGACTGCTTCGGACATCTTCTTCTTATCAGATCTTGGTGTCCTGACAGGACCATAGCTCAGGTACATTTATATAGCCAACATACTCTATTTAGATGTTAGAATATAACACCTGAATAATAATATAACAAATGAATAATAGTTACAGGATTACAGTTCAGTGCTTTTTTTATTTAATGCTAAACTTTTTTGTAACGGACATTTACATTGCTTTTCTGTAGTTGTTTTCAGACAATTAATGCATTTGTTAGGAAGAAGGAACAACAATCTAACAGTTTTCAAAATAAATTAATAAGGAATAACAGAGATGGTGTTCAACTGTTCCTTTGGATCGTCTACTTAGTGACATTTATTTTCATTATTACTACTATTAATTCATTGGATTTTTAAGCATGAAGATGGGAAAGACCTAACACCTTTGAAGCATTACTTCTTCCATCCTTTCCTCCTTTTTTCTATAGTATTTGGAAAGGAATGCTAGATTTTAAGTTTAGGAATTGTGCTATGTAATGGACATACTATCTTCAAGTCCTTAAAATCTTTCTAAATGTTTAGTAACTTTACTATTTTTATTATATTCTAATTATAGGTATTGTATGTAACAATACATGCAGATATATAAGTATATAGAATAGTTATTTTTCAAGTTTTATCTGGCATTATAAGGCTGTAAGAAATAACACCTTCAAAGACAGTATGGTATTAACAGGTAAAACCAAATTTGTTGCATATTTGTATTTCTGCTATAAATTCATAGCAGCCTTTGCTCTTGACTTTAGTTATTGGTTGTGTTTACACTGGGAAGAAAATAGTATTAAATTATTATGTCACAAATTATATTTACTCTTTTTAATATAGGCAAGAAAATACATCATTGACACTATGGGGGAGAAGTATGCAGAGGGAGTCATCCTGGACTTGGAGAAGACATGGGAAGAGTCAGATCCACGCACTCCTCTCATATGCTTTCTTTCCATGGGCTCTGATCCTACAGACTCAATTATTGCTTTGGGAAAAAGACTGAAGACAGAGACACGTTATGTTTCCATGGGCCAGGGCCAAGAAATCCATGCTCGTAAACTTCTACAGCAGACAATGGCACACGTAAGAGACACAAATCTGAATGTTTTTTTGCAACTGTGTGAAAAGCTGGGAAATGAAATCCTGTCATGAAATAAAGTTGTTTGGTGGGTAGTTAATGCTGATGCAAGAATCTATACTGATTTATATAAATAAGTGTTGTAAGCAATAGAAATGTCTTTTCATAGTAATTTAATTTACCATAACAAGCTTTTTGATACTGTGCAGACATCAGGGTTTTTCATATAAAATGTAGTTTTTGTTGTAGGTTTTTGACTGATGAACATAGCTGAATTGATTGTTTGTATTGCATGAATATTAAATACTCTTCAGCAAGCATTTCACAATATTTTTCCATATTGTACTTCTAGTAATACAAACATGCTTTGTTAAATGAAGACATTTAATTCCAAATATACTCTTGATAGTTACATAACCTTGAAAAAAAACCAGGGCTGTATAGCAAAATGTTTTGTATTGCTGTAATTTAGATTTTGACTTGGGATGAACAGTATTGATAGTACATGTATTTTACAATTGTAACATGGAAAAATTAAAGAATAAAATTTCCTGTATGAGAAATAACAATTGAACTGCTCCAATTTGGCAGTCTTTGCCCATCAGGTGGTAGTACTGCTATGCCTGCTGGTGTGAACAGATTCAACTTCTTGCTCTCCTTATGAGCTTATTCCCTGTCTGTGTAACCAGTTTTCCTCTGTTTTTTTGCCTCAGATTCTTGTTTGACAACTTCACATTAAGAGCTAATTAGGAGATCAGATGAGAAGAAACTCACTGAAAAGGTCTCCTTTTGTTTAGTTAAGAGCAATTCAGTTAATTTTCCTCACTGTCTCACCCTCTTAATGAAGAGGTATATGAGATGTCTATATGAAGTATGGTAATTCATATGAGAAAGTTTGGTATCAGTTGATGGCAACAGATTAATTAAGTATGTATATTTGGTTATTTTCCAAGCCTGTGACACTTGTGAGGAACACGGTTTAGGAGCTTGCTCTATGGAGCGGCTTCTGAGCTCCCTTATGTAAGTCAGGGTTTATCAGTGTTTATCAGCACTATTATCATGTTCAGATATGTTTTAAATATACTGAAACTGAAAAGGTAGGCACTGCTGGATAGAGCAGGTTGGACAAGTAAAGACCACTTGTTTAGATGCTGAAAACAAACAAGCTAATAAACCTCCAGAAAGAACAGTCCAAAACTTTGCTCACATGAGCTTTCTTTTGAAGGAAAAGTACCTTGTTAATTGCATGTGTACTATTACTATGGATACTGGTCTCTGTCCATTAAATGTCCATGAAATCAAATGATTCAGGCCTTAGTTTTGAATTCATGAACCAATGGTGCAAAATTGACTCTGTAGGATTTCTTTCTTTAACAGCTCTGTTAAGCACTTAAACGTGCTATATTTTGCCGTACCTTAGATGTTTGCTTTGTTCCTAACCTACAGCATAGACAAATAGTGATAGTAGTTTGTAAATGATGCTGATAACATTTTATTTGTGGGGTTTTTTTTTTTTTTTAAATTAGGGAGGCTGGGCACTTCTGCAAAACTGCCACCTTGGACTTGACTTTTTGGGTGAATTGATGGACACTGTAATAGAGACAGAGACTGTCCATGAAAGCTTTCGACTGTGGATCACAACTGACATTCACAAACAGTTCCCCATCACCCTTCTTCAAATGTCTATTAAGTTTACCTATGAACCACCACAAGGACTCAGAGCTGGATTAAAGAGAACATGTAGTGGTGAGTGCTAGTGTGATAATGATTTAAAATTCAATTTTGCTTACTTTTGAACTCTCTGTTGTTGTCACGTGGTCACATTGTAGCCACTGATAGTAGGTGTAAGCTAGTATGAGAAACTGATGATAATGATGCCAGGACACATCTTGATCCTTAGTTTGAGCTAAAAGTTGTGAAAATTAAAAGGAAGAGATCTGCTGAAGTTCTATTGCCAGAACTGATCGGACAGCAAGACAGGAAATGCTATTTCTTTTCTCAGAAGTTGGCTTCTAATATCGCAGTTTAAAGTGTTTACATTTTTAATCTTCATCTTTTGGCAGATATGTTAATCTCTGTTGGCTATTAAGTGCTTTTTATATATATAATATATATAAAATAGAAAACATATAAAAGTGAAAGAGTCTGTGCAGAAAACAATTTAATGTGAATTCAGCTATCAGTAACTTGTGGTTTTTTTTTTCCTGTGTATCTCTACAAGTAATGTTTTAGCACTGATTTGAAGTAGTTTTGAAAAATACTGTGTTTCTTATATAGCCCACTTATAATCCATAGGTGTCAGCCAGGATTTACTGGATGTCAGTGACATGGTACAGTGGAAACCAATGTTGTATGCTGTAGCCTTTCTTCATTCCACTGTTCAAGAAAGACGCAAATTTGGATCTCTGGGTTGGAATATACCCTATGAGTTTAATCAAACTGATTTCAATGCTACTGTGCAGTTCCTTCAAAACCATTTGGATAGCATGGATACCAAGAAGGTAGTTATTATTTTTGTGAGGAAGGTGATTAGGATGATGGATATTTGTAGTAACGGCATATATATACATGGTTCCCAATGACTGAAACACAAACATGATTTAAAATTATTATTTTGTTTCTTCCCACAAGCATTCAACATTCCAATATTAAGAAATGCAGCAATTAGCATTTGATAAATTATCCCATAGTTAAAAATGAACCACTCTGTTTAAAATATTCTTTTGTTTAAGTCTATCTTGAGTAAAAATAATAATATTTGGCTCCTCCAATCTATCTTGGCAGCATAAAGAAACAGAAAGTGGCTTTAAATGACTATGTAAGATTTCCACTTCCATTCTTCAATTTCCTGTGGTCAGTTGTCATATAGAGATCTGCGGCAGATCACCTCGCAATTGGCATTTTAAATGATGTTGAAAGCATGATTGGAATGTAGCTATATTCCATCTTGTCCAGATGCCAGAATAGTCTTTTGAATTGTCAACAAATTCTATTTCGAGAAATCCTTGAAGGCATTCTGGGAATGCAGGGTTATTAGAAAAAGGAGTAGTGAGAAAATAACTTCCTTTCCGAAGGGACAGAGATACAGAACTTGGTATATCAGTTGTTCTTACTAAGCGAGATGTAAACAGGTGAGAAGAAGACTAGCTAAATTCAGTGTTTTCTGCTTGGTTTTAGGGGATCTCCTGGAGTACTGTTTGTTACATGATAGGTGAGATCCAGTATGGTGGCCGTGTGACGGATGACTATGATAAAAGACTCATGAACACTTTTGTAAAGGTTTGGTTCAGTGAAAATACATTCAGTCAGGAATTCAGCTTCTACAAAGGATACAGCATACCCAAATGTACTACAGTGGATCAATACCTTCAGTACATACAGGTTGGTAAATGAAAGCTTTTCAACACACAAAAAAATCCCAATTCACTTGGTTCTCACAAGTTCCTGAATCCCTGTATTTTGTCTTTTGTTCTGAGTAGCTGTATTTTATATTTTTTCACAGATTCTTTATTGCTGTCTAACAGTCTGCATATCTGTTAGTGACAACTAATTGTCATCATCAACGTTAGCATTGTCATGACAGGAATGTTTTCTTTTTCATGTGATTTTTCTTAAGGGACATGCCTGAAGACATACAGTTAATAAAGAGGACAAAGAATCAAGTCCAGACATGGGTACCACTTCACAGAAATAAAAAGTGTAGCTATATGAAAGTACAAGCTGACTATTTAAGTAGCTTATAGAGGTTAAAACTTAATTTGCTGTTAACCTTGGTGTGATTTAGGCTGTGTCATGATAAATAGATCACAACAAGTTGTTTACCTTAAGACTGTTTGAAGAGATCTAGCCTCTTACTTTACAATATAAAAGCTGGGGTTTCTTTTGGTATTTCCTATTTAGTTTTGTTGAGTGGATTTTTGGGTTGTGGTTTTTTTTTGGGCTTTTTTGTTAGGTTATAAATACATCTCCAATTGTGCTCTTTTTATATGTTACTTTGTAGAGTCTTCCTGCTTACGACACACCAGAGGTGTTTGGTTTGCACCCCAATGCGGATATCACTTACCAAAGTAAACTTTCTAAGGATGTATTGGACATCATCCTCAGTATTCAGCCTAAAGATAGCTCTGGTGGAGGAGGTGAAACCCGAGAGGCAGTTGTAGCCAGACTGGCTGATGATATGCTGGAAAAGCTTCC
>NW_010228804.1:48857-58711 GCF_000690775.1 Eurypyga helias
ACCATTTGAAGTGAGTTAATGAAATTCTGTCAAACACATTTGCTCCATCTTGCTTTGTGTGGATAAAAAAAAAGAAAAGTAACGATATTAATTTTTCTAAAAGCATGTCTGAATTCATTCATACAGGCAATACTTCAAAAACGTATTTTAAAGAAGTCTGACCAGACTCTTAACATTTATAATGAAGTCACTATATGTGCACTGAAGTGCTTTTCCAAGAGCTTTTTCAAAATATGAAACCACTTAAGCATTAAGTTGTCATTTGCACTATGTGGGAGGTAGAATCATCAGCTTTTTACTGAGGTTGTTGACACTGTAGAGAACTGAGGTCATGTTGCAAGTGTATTCATGCTTCTAAAATTATTACAGCTTTAACATATATATTACTTTGGGATTCGGCTTACATTCTGAAGATATTTTTAGGTTGCTTTCTTCTTCAGTGAAGTGAATGCTGAAAAGCTTGTCAAGTGATAGCTTTCATTGATTGAAGCCTGATGCTACTACCTCAGGATTCATATTAACACATAATAACCTATGCAATTATATTTGTAATGGACACCTGCTGCCTTGCAGCCATATCTTTTCTGAAATAGAAACTTTCTATCTGTTTGTGTGGAACATAGAATGAGTCTCAAGGTAAGGAGGTTTTCTTACAGTTAGAAAACATTTACTGATGGTTAGTTTCATGGGCACTCCAATTGATGGTATTCTGTGTCCCCATCCTGGAGACTATAGTTTGTTTGGACAATTTGTATTGTTTCTGGGTCTTGCCATAAATCTTACTTGTCCTTTAGACCCCCAGAGTTTTAGGATGCTGATATTATAGTTTTTCCCAGGTGAGGCTGTTCATGAGCTTCAAATAAATGAGAGGAAAATTCTTGTAAAATATTAAAGGTTCCTATATTTCCTGTATCAGGGGAAGATGAACTTTTGTGTTTCATTATATTTGTGAAAGCTTAAAAGCAATTAAGATTAGTTATATCAGTAATAAAGCATTTACACCACTTTTGTTATGAAATGGATGTGAATCACCCTGATGTGTCATGAGAAAGAAGTTCACATCCATGTTTGTACTTCAACAGATACCCAAAGTAGCTACCTGCTCATCTAGGCAGTAAGAGATGTCTTATTAATTAGATAGTTTGTCTGCCATTTCCTTCTTGAGGAGAGCAAAATCTCTTGTTCTGAGTATTTTGTCATTTTATTTACTCTTTGATGGAAGTTAGCATGGAGACCTGATATGAGGCTAGGTGGCTTATGAATGTCAAATTTCTACTGTCAGTATGCTGAGCTATGAGAAGGAGCAAGAAGATTTGCACAGTCTAACATCATCTGTTGTGTTTTTACGTAGTAATGAGTTTCCCTTATGTGGGGTATGCTCATGAGTATAGACTCTCTTCGGGTAGCCATGTATTACATCTGTTGTTTTATGTTTTCTGTAGCCCATTTTGTATTATGTAATCTCCCTTCCTTCGAATGACATAATTATGATAAAATATTTTATCTGAACAGATGAGTTAACATATCTGAATTTGGAATACTGATTATCCACTAAAAGTTTTCCAGAAGTTTGCATTTGATAAAGTGTCTGACCTACTGTCTTTGTAGAAGCCTGAGCTTTATGAGTTTCCAAAAGCCTGAACCCCAGGTGTCTGAGATCTGCAAAGGATTGCAATTTATTGAGTTTCTCAGAAGGGTACTGCTTTAGTGATGGGCTAAATGTCATGGTAGTTGTTAGTCCAACTAGCTTCAAATTCTACGTGACATGTACAGGAATAGACATGTGGCTTAATAAAGGCATATATTATGTAGTGTCATTGTATATCTATAGCTAGCCCTGTTAAGTTTATAAGGACTTTTTTTTGGCAAATCAGCTCTGATCAGATATGGCAGGTTGAATTTAGTGAATACAAATCTAGTTTGTATTAATAAAAGCAAATGTTGGGCACTAACTTTTTCAGGGGTGAAAACTATTTAAATTCCTTTTTGTGTAGCAAAATACTGGTAAACTGAGAAAGATCATGCATATTACTAAGAACAAGCCTGTTACCCTGCTATAGGATTCAATACCTGTTATATGTGATTATTTCACCGATCTCCCAATAGGACCATATTGACTACAAAATTTCTGGTTATGTCAATATGATTGTTAATTTGTTAACTTTACACTTTGATTAAAGATATATCAGGAAGTTTTATTAGAATACAAGACTGCCTGACATTGTGTTAGTTCCCAGACTGCTGATAAATAGTGCTACTGTGCTGAGGCAAAGTGACTGGGGCAATCAGTCTTGATTGGTTTGTGCAAAGTGAACCTTGGGAACTGTCTGTTGGAATTAAAGCTGAAATTCTTGAAATGGAGTATGGCCTACCTGCTGTTTAAATGATGTTAGCTCTTAGAATGATCTACAGATTAAATCATGAGTTAGACTGAAAAAATAGCCAGTCTCAGCATCATAGATTTCTCTTGGAACAAATCCTGTATATCTGTCTTGCAGAAGATTCAAGAAGAATGCCAAACTGACCCTTTTAACATCCCAAATAAAAGTATTTTGTCTTAAAAATTGTATCAGGGCCTAACCTTGACATGAAGCCACTTTTGTTTTTTACTTATGTTGAATGATCTTTGATTTTCTACCTACAGGTAAAAGAGAAACTAAAGAACATGGGACCTTTTCAGCCTATGAACATATTTTTGCGGCAAGAGATAGAACAAATGCAGAGAGTTATTTCCCTAGTGAGAAGCACTCTGACTGATCTAAAACTTGCCATTGATGGGACAGTTGTTATGAGTGAAAACCTGAGGGATGCTTTAGACTGCATGTATGATGGAAGGATTCCTGCTAGCTGGAAAAAAGTAGGTGTACATCACTCGTTTTGTAAAGAAAAAAACAATTATTTTTGTAGAGCTAGATTAAACAGCTAGACCTACAGTATATACATGTTTCAAACGCAAGTGTTAACCAGGACTGTGTAACTGCTGGAGTAGATTTTGGGCTTAAATAAAAGCGATTGAAAGAAGCCCTGTTTAATTTAAAAAAATAGAAATGAATGTGGGAGATGCACATATTTCCCATTTTAACAGCCTGTTGCATATTGGCAGGATAAAAAGCTAGAGAGAAGAGAATAATTTGAAATGTGATGATGGATTGTAAAAAATAGTATGCACGCTAGTGGACTACACTGTTGTTATTCTTTGAGATTAAGACTTGTAGTCATAGAATCACAGAATAGTAGCAACTGGAAGGGACATCTGGAGATAGCTTAGTTTAACCCCACTTCTGAAAGCAGGGTCAGTTAGAATAGGTTTCTCAGGACCGTCCAGAATCAAGAGTCCATGACCTCTCTGGGCAACCTGTTCCAGTGTTTGATCACCTCCCCAGTAAAAAACAACAAACCAACCACAAACAAAAAATCCCCCTAAGTTTAAATGGTCACACATTTCATCTTGTGCCCATTGCTTATTTTTCCCAGTTTACACAGCTATCTAATTTTGCAGAAATGTCATAAATTGGACAATTAGCACAGGGACCATTAAGCATGTCTAAATGGAATAGTAGGCACGAGTTTGAACAGAGCAAGAACTTGATTCATGTTTCAGTGTCATTTATCTTAACATGTTAAAAGTTAAGATATGAAAAATGAGGTTTAAATATGTTTTGCTAATATTATGTTGTTTACCTTGTGAGGAATTACCTTTCTTTGACATGAATATGATGTTTTAAAACTGTTGAATGAAATTTAAAAATGAACATCGTGTTTACTATTTTTAGGCATCTTGGGCTTCCAGTACACTTGGTTTCTGGTTTACTGAGCTTCTAGAAAGAAACCACCAGTTTTACAATTGGATTTTTGAAAGCCGACCAAACTGCTTCTGGATGACAGGATTTTTTAATCCTCAGGGATTTTTAACTGCAGTGAGGCAGGTAAATTGGCTTAAATTCTCACTCTATTCTTTACCATAATGTAAAAAAAAAAAAATTGTGTGATGAAGCCAGAGCTATGTACTTGGCCACATGTCAACAGGGAAAATTTATGACTGCATAACTGCCTGTGAAGTGTTCTTCCTTCAGTCTGAAGTCTTCCTTCAGCTCATTCCTGAGCTGATTCAGTCTCTCTTCATGAAGTGGGAAAGCATTTCCTTTATTAATGTGTACCAAGAAGGAAGCCTGATGTATTTGTTAATGTAGGAATCTCTGTAGATTGACGATTGTGTTGGTTGCTCAGCACACTAGCTGCATTTGACAAGTGAGCTACTTTTTACTTTAAAAGGAGGCAATTAATACCTATGTTGGTCAGCCTAAAGGGACATATTGGAGACAATAATTGTCTGGAATCTATAAAACTGGGAAAGAATACTCAGGTGGGAATCCAATGGGACCTCAGAAAAAAGTTAACTTTTGGAGGAGAGAATGCAGATTTGCAGAGAAGCAAGATCTTCCTTCTTGCTCTGAGATCTGTTTAGCCTAGAACTTCAGTCTGACAGGCGAAGATTAATTGGTGACCTACTTCTACTAAGATTGCAGGCATATAGCCTTGGAATTATATAACAAGATACATTTCTTTCATAAACAGTCCTAAACTGGGGTTTTCTTTTGGACCTAAGCTTATGGAGAGGGTTTATTAGGAGGATCTGGAACAGTTGGATTCTACAGAACTTTTCTGGTTCCCTGAAAAGACAACGTGGGTACATAAAAACCTGATGGCCCAAGATAAAAACCAAAGTGACTTTCTGGGCTTTGCTGTGTGGTGGAACAAATAGAAATGAGGAAGATCAAGAGCCAGAGTGATCATTGAACTATAACCTTTCTGGTCTCTTAAAGCAGCTAATTAACTGCAGTATGGGACAAACATTAATTCCAATTACTTCAAAGATCTTGGAAAACATCTACAAGACCAGGATAAAATTTAGATCTGGCATAACTTAATGGCATGGGATATTAAGGGATTGGGTAGGATAAAGGAAGGTTGTCCAGTGCAATAGCTAACTGACTAAATTTGCAGTATATGTTGAATCGTAAGCTTGTTTATCTTCAACTATTCTCTGTGGTTTTTTTGTAGTCTCTGTAGCTTTAGAGCTGTGTGAGCTTTTACTCATTGTTGAGAATACAGTTAATGAAGAGTATAGGTACAGGAAAAGGGAGGTAATCCCAGAAAATATGCAGCACATTATGCATTTTTCTTTTGTCAAAATGTTTTCTTATCTCATGAAAACTGTGAAATTTTCATATTCACAAGAGCCAGTTACCACTGGCATTCAGTGGTTGTCTTACTTGGTATGGTCTTAAGATAGAGTATATAATAGAAAGAATGAAAATCAAATATAGTGGGTAAAGTACTGGAAATTTTCTTGTAGTACCATGCCATCACTAACTTAGAGAGAAGCCAAACTACTGTAATCATGAATATTGTAAAAAGCTTTTTTTTTTTTTTTTTTTTGTATTGAAGAGAATAAGTTGTGACCATACGAATGTTTCTAATAAATGCTTGGAAATAATGGCTCTATGCGCATGTAAATATGTAACCTCCATACTTTCATCTATTTTGGGCAGGAAATAACAAGGGCTAACAAAGGGTGGGCTCTTGACAGTGTAGTGCTGTGCAATGAGGTCACTAAATGGATGAAGGATGATATCACAAGCCCTCCTTTGGAAGGTGTGTATGTGTATGGGCTGTATTTGGAAGGAGCTGGTTGGGACAGAAGAAACATGAGACTGACGGAATCTAAGCCCAAGGTACTCTTCGAGATGATGCCAGTTATAAGGATATATGCAGAGAATAACAGTAAGTAACTATTGTAAATAATGCTATTTTGATAGAATACAATGTAACATTTCATTTAACTGCATGGAAGTCTTTTGGACTTTAGGGATTTCAGGAGGCTATTGCTATATTCATATATACATACTGAATCTTTTTTAATAGGGGAGACTTCCCTGTCTTTAGCTTTCAGCCTTCCTTAATAATTGATGATAGAAACTTTCCTTTCTAGTATTTAGATAGTTTACCCTCTTCTGGTCTTAATGGTGTGAGTAAAGTTTAAAACCCATTAAATACAAGCTCTTCTCTGCCTCCTCTGATGAACGTGCTTGCATTTAGTCTTACATTGACAGTCTGAGTCCTAGATTGAGAAGGTTAACACTTTCATGCATAAAATGTGTAACTTCTGGAGCCATTGTAACCTAAACCCAAATGACCTCTTTCCCAGATCCCAAAACCCAATAGAATTTATATATAGATAAAACTTCTGTGTCCTATATACATACTTCAAATATATTAAAAAAACCCAGGTATGTCTCATATAACTTATGTACAGATAACATGTTATATATGTGATGTGTATATATTCTTTTTTTTTTTTTTTTCCTGCACAAGTTTATTTTTGAGCTAACAGAACCAAGCAAGAGGTAGAATCAGGTGGTGGAAAATATTTTGTCTTTGAGGCAGAAAAGGACTGTGAGAATGGAAAGGAAACTTATGGGGCTGAAGGACAGTGCTGCTGTGTGACAATGGATAATTTAGGTTAACGTGGAGATTTTTTGCATATAAATTAGGAAATGCTGTTGAATAGGGATGGGAAATGGGATAGGGTTATCCACTGTTGAATGTAAAATTGTAAACTTCTGTTGAAAAGCAGTCCACCTCCAAAAGCAACGCCTGCTTACATGCTGTTTTGCCAGGATTTTGTGTAGCTGATCTTTCATAAGATGCATGATCACTGTGAAAGCAGACAAGATGCTGAATAATGAACACTGAGGTATTGAGCATGACTAGACTACTGTTCTAATTCTGCAGTGAAGAAATGGACAATTTATACTCTGAAATAACTAAATGCATTTCAGAATAGGTTGTTTGAGATACAGCGTTTTTTATTTTGACACATTAATTCTTATCAAGATACTATTAATGTTCAGTGGGCAGACTGAACTAATAATAATGCTAATCGCACTAGTGTGTGCATTTACACTTCTTGCTTCATCCAGTTCCTAGGTTCTGATACTAAATCTTAAACCTACAGGAATTTCAAGCCATCTGTGGCCTTCAGCAGGCAATAGCACAGTAGTGAACAGTGTGAGTAAGAGTTTTCTGCGGTGGTAGAGATCTGCGTGCTATAGAACTTTGAATCAGCTTTACATTTGCCTTATGCCCACTCCCTTAGGGCCCTGGTTTTCAACCTAGTTTCATTGTTTTATGTATCTCTTCTGTCTTTTCAGCTTCAAAAGATCCACGTCTGTATTCATGTCCAGTCTACAAAAAGACCATTCGAACAGATATGAATTACATTGCTGCTGTGGATCTTAAAACCCTTCAGCCTCCAGAGCACTGGGTACTGCGTGGGGTAGCACTTCTGTGTGATGTCAAGTGATGTTAAAAAAAAAAGAGGTTTATAAGAGTTCTTTTCTGGTTTTAAATGTAAAAATCAATATATAGCTGACTAAACAATAGATTACTTCTAAAAATGTATTTTCTAAGGCATAGACTTCATAACAGTATTTTTAGAAAACTATTCTTAGTAAAGCTCTGCAATAGGTTTATAAATGCTAAATCTTAGAGTGGTACTAAGTTTGGTAAATAGATTAAAATACTACCTTTGATGTCTTGACAAATCATGACAAATATTTAGCATTCTTATCTCACTACTGTGTGCTTAATTTTACCTTGAATAAAGATTAATTGACTTGAACGTTGTTACTTTTCAGTGGTAAATATGCTTGTATCAAGCCATACCTTCAAGTAGCTAAATGCAAAGCGTTTTTTTGTGTGTGTGTATCTATGGAAAGCTAAGACTAGTTGCTCATTCATGTTAGTTAATATCCCTCGGTGCAGTCATTTGCACTGAGAATTTTCAAGCCACATCCACTTCAAATGCTGCCTTTCAAAAGTGGATTCGTAGTACCTTTACTGCTATAGACACAGTGGAGATGTCAAACCCCACGGTAGTTCTCAGTGTGAACTGTGCGCATTTTTTTCAATGTGATTTTCTGTGAGGGTGGTGGGGAAAAGGGTAGTTCCCGGAGTAAATACACAAGTTATGCCAAAGGCTGTGAGATCAGTGAAGCAAATGAGGTTGTGGCAGTCACTGTTATTTCTGTTCTGTTAGCTGTGTTTTTTAAGAGGTTTGGCATTGGCTCTTAAGGTGTCCACAAAACCACTGGCAGGAATGGAATGATGAGGCATAGGAAAGCTCAATGAAGAGCTCTTTTGAAATGCAGTATCATGTCAGGAGCCAGAGTGCATAACCCTGCTCTCCCTGGGGTTCGCTGCCTGGGCTAGTGGATAACTTGATGAAACTGGAATTGGACGTACCTCATTACTACGGACTTGCCTGGCAATCACTGCTCTGTAGCAGGCTCTGGTTACCCTCAGCAGATCAGGGCCTGCCTTGCTGACTCAACTTTCTGGCGTGACCTCAGATCTGCCTTGTTACAACTACTTCATCTGGCAGACACTGGTATGTTTGCTGGCCCTGGTTGCTGTCACAGATCTGCTCTACTTTTTTGTTCGGGTGCTGTGGGACTGTGCCCTTGTCAGAGAGTGCCTTGCCCTGCCCACCCTGCTGTGACTCTTGGCTCCCTCATCCACTTTCCTCTCCAAGCAGCCTGCCCTTGTTGCTTACTGACATACTGCTTCAAACAGGTAAAAAGATGACCTGTTTCTTGTTCATCTTCATAGCAGAAGTCGGTAATAAAATGTTTCTACAAAAAGGAATATCAATAAAACAACCACCCTTGACATGTCATAGAACTGGATGTACTTTCTCCGTGTTTGGTTCTGCTATTGGTACTGAATGGATTACTCAATGAAAACCATTCACAGACATCAATTGTGCTGTTATTAAGCATGCAGCGCTATAAATGTGAGGGTCTGGAAAAATGCAGGATTACAAAAGATATTCCCTTGTTTTCTTTCTGATATATGGCATGATAAATACGTGTATTTTGGAGAACATTTACAAACAAATGTTGCAGAAATTTCTCCTTAGAAATTAAAGTAACTTTCTGAATAAAATGGACATATTATGGCTTCATCAAAATACTTAGAAATTCCCTGTAAATTTTATAAGTCTTTCAAAGTAAGCAACCTAATCTTTCAAATATATGCTATGCTGTATAGGCTATACTACATAGAAAGATATTGTCTTCAGAGATTCTCTTCAAAAACACATTTTCCCCCTCACTTCTGTGCATACATTCCTACTTTTTAGCTCACAGGTCACTCACAATGAATTTTATTCTCACTGTTGTGATTTGTTCCACTTTCAGAGCTTAGAAGGAAGGAAGTTTTTATCACAGTAGGCAGGACAATTCCAAATTAACAGTAAGTACAGTTGTCATCATTGAAAAGATTTTTTTAATCAAAAGTATATTATTATAGTACATGTACAAACTGGATGATGGAGTCTTTTTCATTCTGAACTAACCTTCATTAAATTCTTCCGATAATGAAATCAGTATCGAAGAAAGGTCAATTTTTCTCTGTGCTCTGGTTTAACAGCCACGAAATAAACACCACACATCTGCTTGCTCACTTTCCCCATGGTGGGATGGGGAAGAGGATCAGGAGAGTAAAACTGAGAAAACTTGTGGGTTGAGATAAAGACAGTTTAATAGGTAAAGCAAAAACTGCTCAGGCAAACAAAGCAAACCAAGGAAGTCAATTACCATTTCCCATCAGCAGGCAGATGTTCAGCCATCTCCAGGAAAGCAGAGCTTCATCACACATAATGGTTACCTGGGAAGACAAACTCAATTCCTCCAAACATCCCTACTTTCCTCCTTCCCCCAGCTTTATATGCTGAGTGTGACATTACATGGTATGGAATATCCCTTTGGTCAGTTGGGGTCATCTGTTTC